>NC_091954.1:91038538-91338538 GCF_031021105.1 Erythrolamprus reginae | reverse complement strand
TACTCATTGGGTTTCTGTCTCCTAATTATACTCTCCATTCCTCTTATTTATCAATTGTTGTGTTCAAATGAGCAACAGCATTTTTATGATGATTATCATCAAATCGCTGGTATCCATTTTTCTTCTGGGGTACTTCCATTTGAGAGCCAAACATCTTCTCTTCCTTCAGAAGAAGCTATGATTAAAACCCAGAAGCATTGTCAGAACTCTGACACAGTTACCAGACAAAGTCCAGCAGACCACTGCCACTTGGACCACTACGGCACACAAAACGTGCCACCTAACGACAGGAATATCACTGTGGAATTTGCCCAGAAACGCTTCTCGCTAATTCTTGCTCTGACCAAAGTCATTCTTTGGCTCCCAATGATGGTAAAAAAAAAAAAAAAACCTTGCCCAAATTTATTTTCCATATCTCTACAGGTTTACTTAAGCGGTATCTAATGATATTTGGAAGTGGGGAGCAGCAAAACAGAGTAAATTAAGCTATGGCTTGTGTTCAGCTTGAAAACTTGTATCTTGTTTTGGAAACATTGGTTAATTAATATTTTTTAATGAGTTACTGTGTTACTTGCTTTGTATTTCTTTATTCAGTTTGGCTACTATTTGAAGTATTCCTTGTCTAATCACACAGTTGAGTATATTATTGCGGTTTCAACTGAATGCACTGTATATTTCTAATACTGGTTTATTTAACTATCAGGAACTCCAAATGCACATATATTAGTGTATTTTTAAAGGAATAAGTAAGATTTTAAATACTTCTCAGATGATTGAGAATTGTTTTGCCAAATGGTTTGTAATAGTCAGATGAAAGAAATATTTCAGACAACTACTTCATGGGTCCAGTTCTATGTTAGCATAGGTGTTCTACAAATACATCTTGTTGAATTATTCCAAAAGAAAAAAACTAGGTGGAATTGACCAAGCTCTTATTCCACATGCAGTTCAGATGGGCATTAGGTTGTCTGTTTTGGCATCTTCCAAAATTTCCTTGCTTTGTTTATTAGCTGCAAGACACCACTTTTTGGGGTGAATTGCCTGTAGCTATGTAATTCAGAAGTAGTCACAAATGACTGGAAGAATTTCATTATTTTCTATTTCCTTTTAAAAAAAATAAGAATTGCTGCCTTGAAGTTTGTGATATTAGATTGCAAATAGAGGAATCTGTTCAGTTGTTGTTGTTTTTGTCATGTATCTCTTACACCATATTCAGTGACCTATTGCATTTGTGAATCCTATTTTTTCCAGCACATAGGGAGAAATAATTTGAAATCTGTTATTTCTTCAGAGCTGTTTTTCAATCCTACATTCACTGCTGAACTTTAATCTTTACATCAGTTTGGTCTAAGACTTGTGTACTCTGTCCTGGAAATAAGCCCTATTAGACATTGAAGAATTTATTTAGGAAGCAACGCATATTCGCCATTCCAGTAGTCAGAGCTGCATTCATTCATGTTCTTCCCCCTCTAGCAATCCTCCCTTTGCCCTTACTGTTGAGATTAAAATTGTAAGATCCATGGGGCAAGGACTTGCTTCTTTATTTATGAAGCTCTGCATAATGAAAGCACTGTGCAAATCATCTATCAACATGATCTTCTCAAGGGTACCTTTTCACCTCTCTGCAATAACTCAAATGGCCCTTTATTAATAGCTCAGGGTTGAAGCTACTTCTCTACTACAGAACAGGCATCAATATTTATTGTTTCACTTGAAGCAACTGGCATTTCTGAGAGACACAGATGGAACTTGTGTTAGAACAGTTCCTTGTAGACATCTGTCAAGATTCAAAGACATGTGAAAGCTCAGTTGAGACAAATTCCAGGAGAACGGGAATGTTTATCAACTGTATCTCAAAGAGCAAATGTCTTTGGATGTCTTTTGATAGGCAGCAGATGTATGTATGTCGGCTTGTTGTTACGTGCATTATTTTTCAATGGCCCTGGTAATATATCATCAGCCAAATATCTGTATTAACTACTGGATGAGCCTGACAAAGAACATTAGGTCATGCGCAGGACTTAATGGACCATGGGCCATCCAAATCTGGGTCCTACCCTTACCATGAGCAGAGCATAGATAAGTATGTTCATAAATATGTTCATAAATATGTTTGTGAATGTAATGATATAGTGTGTGCAATTTCACCTTTGGTTTTGCCATATTATGTGGATTGTAGAAAATCATCCCCAAGTAAATGAGGTTGTTGGGAGGTATAGGCTCCCTTGTAATACTTCCATGGCATTGCAACATATGGCAGACATACATATTGAAACACTAAGTAAAAGTCAGCTCTACCAATCTCAGTGGCATTTATTTGTGAGTAGCAGGTTTAGAAGAGTCCTGTATACCTGTCTGGATCATGTCTTTGTTTTCTAAGATGCCAAATTTTCAAGTCTGGGGAGAGGAATATAATATGTAATCGCTTCTGTACAAATCAGCTGTCTGTTACTTAATTTCTCTGGAATACCTCTCTCTTTCAGATACAAATGCTTGTTCAATACACTGTTGGGTTTCACAATCTTTCCTTTGAGATATTCAGCTTCCTGCTAACTTTGCTAGCTGTCACTGTCACTCCGATGTTTGTCTTGTCAGAGCACTGGAGTCATCTGCCTTGTGGCTGCATTATCAATTGTAGAAAGAACATCTATACAGTGTCATCAGAGGAAAACAAAGGTAAGAAGGAAGGATGGGGAAAGAGGTTATACTGCTTCTTCCAAAGGGACATTATCAAGTCTTTCTGTCACCTACTGCAGACCCAAGGGGATGTAAACTCTGTAGTTTTATATTGTTGTAACATTTTTCATTAGAACGCTTCCTTTGGGCCTGATCTGATCTTATTTTCAAATGGAGACTCCAATGTGGTATTGGAAGATCAATGTGGTCTCTGGCTAACAGAAGATAAAGCTATCCATTACATAAAACAAGACCAAATGAGGTGGAGGTGGGGATTGCTATAGTTTTACACTCTTCTTTCATTAAAATTAATGGTGATATACACACACACACACACACACACACAAAATTAATGGTGATACACACACACACACACACACACACACACAAAGTAAATTACATGATGTAGGTTATAGAGGAGATGCTCATAGTAAAATATATCTAAGAAAGAATAGAAAAGAAGATATAAGAATAGAACATATCAATGAAATAATAGAAGAAGAGATATAGGAATAGAAGAAAGGTATAGGAGATATAGGAGAGCAATAGGACAGGGGACGTAAGGCACTCTAGTGCACTTGTACTCGCCCCTTACTGACCTCTTAGGAATCTGGATAGGTCAACCATGGATTCTCCATGTCTCATAAACAGCCAAAGTTTCAAATTACCCATGCAGGCAACCCATGTACAGTACATTTCAGAGTTTATCAAATACAATTTTATTCACAATCCAGGCCCAAAGCAAAATGGATCTGTTCTGTTCAAAACAGATGTATCCTCTGGATCTAATAGAGAGGAGTGTCAAACTCAAGGCCCACGGGCTGGATCCAGCCTGCATGGTGATTAGATTGGGCCCACAGGCAAACAGCGAAGGACTGAGCTGCGGTGCCTCTGCCTGTGAAAACATAGCTCAGGAGCCTATTTTTCTTTGCAGAGTGCTCGGGCCACCACAGCTGTCTCTGACACAAGTGATGACATGCAGGCCACACCCATCCTGGCCAAGCCTATCCTAGCACACACACACCCTTGAAATAAAACACAATATTGATGCTGCTCTCAATGAAATTGAGTTTGATATCCCTGTTCTAGAGCCTGCTTCCGTGTTTGCTTTATGTCAAGAAACAATGTGCTCACCTTCTGCATATTTCTGGTGTTGATCAAATATTTGCAGAAAGAAATTTATAGCAGATGATCATCCAATGATTATCTAACAGTGTAAAGCTAAACCTTTTCTCTCATTTTGTTTATGCAAAAGATTATTCCACTCCCCTGCCCCAAAATATAAATATTTACCCTATTTTTATGGCTCGAGGTGGAACTAAATAGTTAAACATACAATCACAATATCTAAAACCAATACTTTAAAATATTTTATTTTTATGACTACTTTTGGTGGCAGCTAAAGCTCAGTTTTATTTCTAACATATCCTGTTACAAAGGCTAGGAGTGCTCCTGGTGCTCTTTAGAAGTTTAAAACTCTACAGTAATTCCAATCAGATGCAGTTATGGTAGCTAATGAGAGGGGATTGTGAGGACTATTGCTTGAAACATCTGGGGAGACTAGGATCACTACCAGTAAGCCTGTATTCCAGAAACAATGTTACAGGTAGTCCAAAACTTACAACCACAACTGAGCCCAACATTTTTGTTGCGAAGTGAGACATTTGTTTGATCCATTTTACCACCTTTCTTGCAACAGTTGTTAACTGAATCACGGCGCTTGTTAAGTTAGTTAACATTGCGGTTAAGTGAGTGTGACTTCCCCATTGACTTTGCTTGCCAGAAGGTTACCAAAAGTGATCACATTATTATTATTATTATTATTATTATTATTATTATTATTATTATTATTATTATTTATTAGATTTGTATGCCGCCCCTCTCTGAAGACTCAGGGCAGCTCACAACAATAAAAACAGTACAAATCCAATAGTTAAAATAATTTAAAACCCTTAATATAAAAGCAATCATACATCTCACGTGTTTTAAGGAGTTTGCGAAAGGCAAGGACGGTGGGGGCAATCCTAATCTCTGGGGGGAGTTGATTCCAAAGGGTCGGGGCCACCACAGAGAAAGCTCTTCCCCGAGTCCCACCAGATGACATTGTTTTGTCGACGGGACCCGGAGAAGGCCAACTCTGTGGGACCTAACACTGCAACCATAATCAGTTGGTTGCCATGAGTCTGAATTATGATCACATGACTATGGGAATGCTGCAATGGTCGTAAGTGTGAAAAATGGTCCTAAGTCGCATTTTTTCAATGCAAAGGTAACTTTGAACAATCCCTAAATGAACTGTTGCAAGTCAAAGACTACCTGCAATTAATCAACCTATTTGCAGGAATGGCAGATTTGGAATTCATATAACGAGAGCTCTCACAAGATGGCTGTTAAGATAGTTATATACAAGATAGCTAGATGTCAAACGTTCATTCCCTTCAATTTATTTAGAGCACCTACAATTCACAACTTAATTAGCCTTTTCTTTTTCTGGGCAAGTGGATACAGCTCTAGAGTATTTGTTGCAGTTCCTTGTCATTTTGATTCTTTTAAGAACACCTACTGTGCATGAGCTATTTGAACTTGAAAACATTCTTATGAATACAAATAATGTTAGAGGCTGACACTTAAGCAGCTTACTGTTTTCTCTGTTGAAGTCCTTTGATATTTGTGTGTGTATGTGTTTTCAAGTCAGGTTTGAAGATGTCCCTGCATTTTTCTTAGCAACATTTTGGGAGTGGTTTGCCACTGGATGCTTCCCACAAATGAGAGAAACTGACTGGACTGTAATCACCATTTGACTTTGTACCTAAGTTGGGACTATAAATCATTTCCTGATTTCTAGGCTGATGTCTTGACCACTACACCAGACTTATTATTTAATATTTTAAGCAGCTGGATTGAACAGGATTTATCTATCCCAGAGCAGAAAGCTTTCCGGACCAAACTGTTGCAGGACTGAGATATTATTTCCTTCTTTTGCATAGAGCAGGAAAATAAACTAATTCTGTTATTAGTAATAACTGCATAGGTCCCAATTAAACATAAAAATGATGTAGATAAAACTGTTCAATCCAAATCTGGGACTCAACCATAGATGGTGATTGAGCCACAGTGGATTCTGAAGAGATGGATTTCATTGTTCTTCCTGAATCACTACATAAAACAAATATGAAGAATTAAAGTCAGTTAGACAGAAAAAAATGTAGCAGATGTTGAATTCCAAGCCAATTGTGCATCAAACAAACAAACAAAATTAGAAAAAAAAGGCTTGAACTGGAGACATTCAGATAGATGATTAACATGTTAGTTAGGTATCAGTAAATCAAACCTGATTCCTGACAATTGCGTGGACAAATCTTCAACACCTTGAAGTTCTTCACAAGTAAACCTATTGCAGTGCATCTAACCTGGTTAAGGTAAAAGACCTACAATATTTTGATATTGGAATAGATAGTAAATAGTAGGGTGATTCAATCCATTTGGAAGAATCTCCCAAGTTTTAGGACTAGACCCTAGATTAGGTCAAGGGTTCCTAAACATTTTGTCACTCTACCTTTCTTTATTTTAATGTACAAACCTCCCCTAAAAATCTAAAGACGAAAATTAATAAATTAATATTAAATTAATAACAAAAATAATAGATTGAAATAATGGGAAATACAGATTTATTATAACAATGTAACTAAAAAAATATCCATACTTTCCCAGACCCTGTTTGAACCTCTCCATGGAAGGAACATCTCACAGTCGATTAAACCCTGAATTAGATTGAAGTTGTGTATTCCCTGGAATTGGCTAGTGTATAAATTTAAATAATAATATCACTGAGTCAAACCACAATATTGTATACTTATGAAAAAAATAAATCTCTACTTATCCCAATCATGATTGGAGCCCTCAGAGCAATGCCCAAAGGACTCCTTCGATATTTGGATTTTAAAAAAATTAATTGGACCTGAACACTCTAATCCCCCCCCCAAAAAAAACCAACCCGGCTTATTTAGAACTGCCTATATATTTAGTCACTACCTTAAAAATTATTAGGTCCTTGGTTAGATCTTGAATTATTACGTTATCACCAGACTCAGACTGGGAATTTAACTGTACATTACTCATAATAACGATATCTGTGGCTTGAGAGCATGTCTGTCATTTTCAAAGCCTAAGGAGCAAAGACTCTCTATTGAAAAACTCAATAAATGGATTTTATCAGTAGCTTTCTTAAGCCACATTGATTTAAAGCAGTCCCTAAAGGCTAAAAAGGCCAGACTTATAGGGAAGAAAATTAATTTTAGCAAAAGTTGACAAGGAAAAGCCAGCCTCTTGCCTCCACAGAAACTAAATGCATCTCCAAACATAAAATGGTATTTCTAATTCATTTTGGGACAGCAGGGATCGATGAGTTCTTCTTAAAATCCCTGATTCTCTGAGTAATAATTTTCAGATCTGTAATTTGATGGCAATTATCTTCTTTCTCTTTTTCAAAAGCAGTTTTCACAGCTATATATTGCCACTGGAAAGATTATCATTGTAATTGTTCTGATCTTTGTTGTCAGAGAACTATCCCTTCATGACACTATCAGTGCCTTTCTCATTAGGATTAATCTGCTTTTTATTCTACAGCACACTGATCTTGTCTATCTATCCTTGAGCCCAAGGAAACAAAATTATCACTTCAAACCCTTTACGATTAATAATAACATTAACCCAGATTTTTCACAATGCATATTTTCATTGTGAAAGTTGTCTCACTCTCTACTGGCAATGTTCTCACATCTTAAATTGTTATCTAGAATCAAAACAGAAAAATGGTTAATCTTTCCATTCATTTACTATTTAAGACACTAAACCTCTATTAGACATGCATGAAACAAGCAATATCCTTATCTCATTCCTTTTCCTATTCATTATTTTTCTCCAAATTTGGTTTCTGCAACAACTTCTTGTTTATTCTAAAAGTTCCTCAGAAGAATAATCAGAGATAAAGAAAATAATCTGATTTCTCCTATTTGTACCAATCTGTATAAACAGCTTTGTAAAATCGGAAGTTGAACTTTGCTTGCATAAATAATTAATGGACCATGTCAGCATGGGTATATTCACCAATATTTTATCATCTTTAGGCTATAAAATCTTGTTTTATATTTATTGACACAGCTCTGTTAGCATAGTGACTGCTTCTTCTCCTGCAAATTTAATCAGTGCGAATATGTATTAACTTGCTCCACTGTTTTCTTACCTGGTACTTGGTTTGCTTTCTATCATACCTGACTAATTCCTGAACATATTCTACAAATGCTTTCTATAATTGTATAATTAGATTTGTTCTCATATTCCTTCCATCTTATTTGATTCAATTATATATCTCTTTTGTGATTAGTATTCCTATCTAAATATTATTTTCCCATTATTTCTTGTGAATTCTTGTTATTTTTTTTAACACTTCTATTTTTCTTTCCATGTTCTTTTCCCTTTAATCCAAATATTTATAGTATCTTCCTCAATTTCTTTCTGAAACTGCTTGGCTGCCTGGATTGCATTGCATTGAATTTTTCCATCTCTTTTTAAAATAACAACAACAACAACAACAACAACAACAACAACAACAGAGTTGGAAGGGACCTTGGAGGTCTTCTAGTCCAATCCCCTGCTTAGGCAGGAAACCCTACACATAGTTTGCTTGATTCTGCTATTGTACATCCAGTAATGCCTATATAAAATCTGCATTTATGTTGCTTGAAAAAGAGGATAGCAATAAATATTTTTCCATGTGTTTATTTATTACCACTTCCCCTCCATTACTGCATTTCTTCAAATTTTCTTACAGTTCTCAGTTCCTCAATTTCTCCAATGTTAGGCTGGCAATTACCCTTTATAGGTCTCTGTAGGTCATCTAGTCCAACCGCCTGCTCAAGCAGAAATCCTACACCTCCCCAGCCAGACGGCAGTCCAATCTCCTTTGGAATATGTCGAGAGTTGGGGCGTTCACAACCTCCACTGGCAGTTTTAACAATGCCTATACTATTTTCTTATACAATGCCTATACTATTGTATTGTACAAAGTGGTTCGCCTTTTTCCAGACTTAATTTTGAATATTCTTCACTTAGGCATAATACTTTTCTTTGTACCTCACTGCTTTGAATATTACTCTTAACTTTATTATCTAACTCTACAAGCAAGAGTGGTCTTTTCAGAAGTTTCTATTCCTACTTGTATTACTCACAAGACATTAAACATCACATTATTATAAAAATGAAATCCTATTACGTATATTTAACTCAGTTTTAACTCAATGTGACTTTTTATGACTAATTTATATAATCTCAACATTATCAGAATATTTTCAGAGTTAATTGTCTTAAACAGCCAACAATATGAGGATGAAGCTAAGTTTACATCAGTGGGACAAGTTAATTTACTTTGCTTCAATGCTATATTAAGTTACCAAAAAGTAAATCTCTTTGAGTTCAGTGTGATTCATTTTGGATCTGCGATTCATTAGAATGTAATAGGCTTTGTTTGTGGAGATATATATATTGGACTTGTGACACTGAAATAAAACTATATTCAAGCCCTGAAAAGAAATTGAAGGCTGAATCATTAAACCAACAAAATATGCAGAAAATTGTAAAACTATAGGATAAGACTGGATAAGATAGAATAGGATAGGACTGGATAGGATAGGATATATTTTAGTAAAAGTATAGTAATAGTATATTATTATATTGTAATATATATTGTACAAATATATAGCAAACATTTCCTTTTCAGAACATTTTTCAGGATATTATTAATGCAAGCTCCAAGTCAAATTATACTTTATTTTTATATTATTTCTGTTACAATAAGGTCATTTAATTTTCTTCCAGTGTAGATTTAACAGACTTTCAAAGTGTATACAGTTCCTAATAGAACCAACATTAAAATGTTTTCTAATAGTTGGGAAATAACTGTGCCTAACTGTGTCTAAGAAATTTTTATTTCACATTCCAAATGTTATGATGTCTCTCTCTTTAAGTCATACATAAATATATACAATAAAGGTGCAAAATACTTTAATTAAATTTAATACTATTTTAAGCATTCACTAGAATAAAACTCATTGAGTTTACTTAATAAATATATGACTAATTTCCCTTTGTGCATCCACCGCACATGATCAAATGAAGGACACTTTTTTGGATGGTTGCCCAGTTGCCACACTGTCTGGGAGATAATTACTTCCAGCTGCTTTTTTTTTAAGCATTAAAATAAATATGTTGGCCTGGTCAACATTTCTGCCAGAGGAAATTTGGGGAAGGCTCATTCACCCCAGCCTATGTTTATTTAATCCCTCTATGAGCTGCAAAGGAATAAAAAGCAAAGAGAAAGTAAGACAAGAGGTCCTTGAAGCAATCATTGTAGAACTTTTATCTCCTTGCCAGCAATGAAAAATAAGGTAAACCTTGTGTTAACCTTTGTTCCAGTTTGCACAGGGATGAACCATAGTCTGTTTGCAGCTAATACTAATTTCCTCTACTGTCTGGTGCTAATTGGATTGTGGTGTTTATACAATATAGTCTGATTTACTTCCTGCCTTAGTAAAGAATGTTGTGCAAATAAATACATTTGGCTTCAACTATTTCCTATTTTGTCATTTAATTTTTTAAAACATTGATTTAAAATATATGTTTGATAAAATTCACTGCTAACCCAATTATTAAAATATTAGGGTGTATGTGTGTGTGTGTGTGTGTGTGTGTAAACATGTGTATCTATGCATGTATCTATCTATCATCTATCTATCTATCTATCTATCTATCTATCTATCTATCTATCTATCTATCTACTATTAAGTGTGCTGCTGGCTTCTAGTTGTTTTAATGCAATTATTTACTTTCTTTCTTTAGCCAAAAGAAGAGGCTTTGAATTCAATTTGTCCTTCCAACAAGGTTATGGAATCTATAAGATATCTCATGACAATCACCACAGTGATGGTAGCAATTCAATATCCTACCACAGCTTGCTCAACTGCGATTGTGAGAACACAAAAGGAACTCAAAAAGAAAGCTGCAAACTGGAGTTCAGCACCATTTCCGTGGTGGACAGCTCCACGTGTAAAAATATTACTGGCTGCAAAACCGTTGACAGCTCAGACACCAGGAAAGACTTAAGCAGGGACAAATTCATAGACTGCCTAATGTCTGATAAAATGTCATATAAGAAAGAAGAGATCCGGAATGTTGAAAAAGGACCTTTTTTTGAAGGACCAGAAAGAAGGTTGTCTCATGAGGAGGGCCGCAAGCCGGAACTCTCTGACTGGGAGTGGTGCAGAAGTAAGTCGGAAAGGACCCCTCGACAGGTAGTGTGTAATTTAGTACTGAAATCTTTTACGTCCAAGGTTCATAACTTGGGGCCCCTTTCAAATCTTTGAATGTTATTCCAGAGAACTTTCAAAACAAATTTTAAAATAAAACGAAGGGAGGAGATGATTAAGGGAGCAATCATATCATTATATTTACTTCATTTCATACAGCTCAAATATAAACAATTTAGTTATTGTCCCCAAATTGATCACTTCTTAGTCCTCGCCCTGTCTACTTTGGAAAGTATATCATTGAAAAGAAAAGGATGTTTGGCAGCAAAAGGTTGCACATGGTGATTTGTTTGTAAGTGTAAACAAGTGCTAAGAATTTTAGGGTCTAAACTTTCTAAGTGATATGTCACTTTTGGTTACAAAAAAATAACAACAGAGCCATGTTCTAAATTACAATCAGACAAGGCAATATACTCAGCATAGTAGAGCAGATTTCAATGTATTTCACTGTGAAATAGTAATAACAATAGCACTTAGATCTATATACCACTTTGCAGTGCTTTACAGCCCTCTCTAAGCAAAGAGTCAGCATATTGCCCCCAATAACTTGGGTCCTTATTTTGCTCATCTCAGAAGGATGGAAGGTTGAGACAACCTAAATCAGAGATACTTTAGTTTAACTCTGTTGCAGATAGGATAGGTCTGTAATTTATTCTGGCAGTTAAGATGCAAACTGGGAGATTGGTTATATATGAATTAGTACTGATTTCATTCAAATATAAGTATAATTCATAGAAGGCATGGTTTAATTTGAATGTGTGATTTAAGAGGGCAAATATTTAATTTAAGTAGCATCAAGTTTCTGCACCTGATTTCCAAAAAAAAAAAAACCCCCTGCAAACTATAAAGGGAAACATAAAACACCTGCAGCTGCTTTATTTTCTGAAGGATATTAATATAAAAATACCAGGAATGTTAGATCTTTTACTCACCTCTGCTAAATTTGGAATGAATACTTTCACTCCGATTATTTTTAAAAAGCTATTTCCTTTGTACCTCTTTTAAGACAGATGTAGTGTGGATAAGGATGTGTCAGCAAATTAGCTTCCATGTAAAATGAAATGAATTTGGATTAAGTATCAGGTATAAAATAAAAGATTCTTAGCTTATACTTGATACTTAATCCAAATTCGTTTTGAGCCAAGGGCATGCATTTCTAAGCTTTCAGCCAATAGTCCAAGTGGCTGGAACTTTTTTTTAAAAAAGTTAATTTCCAGTTTAAATTAAAAATTGAATTTTAATATTTGACTTGACCCCATGCACCACTCATTTCTATGCTCCCAAGGGTAGAAATACACTTCTTTTAAAAGTACTTTCTTGCTGTACAGAAAATAACCTTTAAAAAAAGCAGTAATAATGCACGGGATAGTTGTAGAGTAGACCATGAGTCTACTCTAGACTGTCTGGACCACATTGACTAAAAAGAAACTGTCTATGGCCCCATTTAAAATATATAATACAATTGATGTATATAAATAACAACTTCCTTTGCTTTTTATACATTTTGTGTAGTTGCATTACTAGCTATCTGGGGATGCATGTGGCCTATAGGCACAGGATGGATACATATTTTATAAACTTTACATTGAAAAAATAGGTAGAGTGGCTGAACAGAACAAAATGAACAATTATATTGTATCATTAGAAAGTATTATATGAACATTTTTTTAAAATAAGAACACAATAAAAACTGTATTTAAAAATTGTATTATCTACTTAATCATTTTCCAAGCCCTAGGTTCAGAAGAAATTATTTTGGTTTATATATTTGGACACTGGCCCATAATTTAAATTAAAAATGTGATGGTTTAGTGTCATGCATTTGACAATAATTTATTTATTTGTTTATTTATTTATTATTTAGATTTGTATGCCGCCCCTCTCCGAAGACTCGGGGCGGCTCACAGCAGAGAAAAACAAATCATAAATAATCTGAATACATTTAAAACATTTAAGATTTAAAAAGAAAACCCCATATAATACATACACACTCACAAGCATACCATACACAATTTAAACATGCCCAGGGGGAGATGTCTTAGTTCCCCCATGCCTGATGGCAAAGGTGGGTTTTAAGGAGTTTACGGAAGGCAGGTAGAGTAGGGGCAGTTCTAATCTCCGGGGGGAGTTGGTTCCAGAGAGCCGGTGCCGCCACAGAGAAGGCTCTTCCCCTGGGGCCCGCCAACCGACACTGTCTTGGGAAGACTGACCTTTATTTGATTTTCATTATGATACTCAAATGCAGTTATATTCTGAGTACCTTTGAGCTATTTTGTCTCATTGCATGCCTGTTCAAATATTTTGGAAGTCCTGTAAAATATCAACAACTATTAGAAGCTAGTTTTTCAGCTTTGGTCTATAATGGAAAGATCATAGTGTAATCTCTTGAAAATGTTCTGAAATCTTAGCCACATCTATTGAGAAGCAATATCGAGCAATATTGTTTCATTATCCAAATTAATATATGCTATTGTCTCTTTACCTGAGGTTGAACAGGCTAATAAGATGTGGCTTACGGGGTACTTTGATAAAACCTTGCTTGTGCATGTGAGTGAACACATGTTCATTGTCTTAGCATGTTATATGACATGTGTTAATACTTAACTTTGTCTTAGTCTAGTATCTTATGGAAACATGAACACTGTGGTTTGTTAACCATACTTTACAAATTAGCATTTTCTGTGAATATAGCTTTACAGGCCTACAATAGTTTTTGTTGTGTAAATTTGCATTATTTCACTTAAAAATTAGACTTCTGGGGTTTCTTCTGTTTTATGAGTTTGGATTCCTTCATTTATAAAATCTAAAGGCAATCTGTTCATAGAAGGAAAACTGATTGTATTAAGAAATATTTTCAAATGAGCGAGTTCACATAGTGAGTGAGCAAGAAACAAAACTATCATTATCCCACCACTCCCCAAAAGACAAAATTGGCCTTCAGAGTTCTCTCAGTGAAATGAAATGAAAATAAACACTTATAGAATAGGATGAGAATCAAAATTACTCCCCTTTATATCCCCCTGTAAATGCATACAGACTAGAAAAGTACCTCAATTCCCACCACAGTAGACTATGTGGTCAGGAGAAGTACCAGGTGGCAATAACACCACAGTTATTAAGGCCAGAAATAGCCTCAGTTATCAGAACCAACTGCAGACATCTTCTATGACCTTCAAACCTGACATATTATGAAAGCCCTATTATATAATGTAATCAGAAAGCTAAATCTGCAAGTGTGAGATACGTAAGAACAAAGTTAATGACATATTTTTCCCACACAACAGCCCCCTTCATTGGCACAATAACTTGCATTTGCCTCACCAGAGAAATATGGAGGTGTAGTTGACAAGGGCACACAAAGAAGAAACCATTCCACTTTCACTGATCTACCATGGATATGGAAATGAGAAAAACTTTCCAGATAAATAAAAATGTAGGACTATGAAAGAAAGTCTATTTTGCTTAAGTATTGAACATAGTAATACATTTTTTGTTTTTTCATGTCACAGAAAGGAGAAACACTGGAACTCACCATACTGAAAAAAAATACTATGTGCAATGCCCTTAGTGCTTTCAGGGATATTTGTTATTAAAATTAATGATGAATAACTAAAGACCAAATTCATTTTGGAAACAGACATTGAGCTCACTTATCTGCCTAAGAAAATCATAAGAAAGGTATGTTATTTTAAAACCAATTTAAAACCACCCAGAGTGGTTTTAAGAGAAGATCCACAGACAGTCATGGTACCTATGCTGTTGGTTTCTTTACTTTTTTCAAGATCCTATCTTCTGCCACAACCAATGTGTTTTGTGGGATAGGACAGGATAGGACAGAATAGAATAGAATAGAATAGAATTTTTTATTGGCCAAGTGTGATTGGACACACAAGGAATTTGTCTTGGTGCATATGCTCGCAGTGTACATAAAAGAAAAGATAAATTCATCAAGAATCATAAGGACAACACTTAATGATAGTATGATTTGATTTGATTTATTGGATTTGTATGCCGCCCCTCTCCGGAGACTTGGGGCGGCTAACAACAATAATAGAACAGTATACACAAAATAATCCAATACTAAAAACAATTAAAAACCCATTAAAGTAAAAACCAAACATACATTCAGACATACCATGTATGGTTACATACAAGCAATCAAATTATATTAGAATCCAGTCAATATAAATTTTAGGAATACAAGCAACAAAGTTAAAGTCAAACAGTCATTTGTGGGAGGAGATGGATGATGGGAATGATGAGAAGATTAATAGTAGAGCAGACTTAGGAAATACTTTGACAGTGTTGAGGGAATCATTTGTTTAGCAGAATGATGACTTTCAGGAGAAAACTGTTCCTGTGCCTAATAGTTCTGGTGTGCAGTGCTCTACAGTATCATTTTCAGAGTAGGAGTTGAAGCCTTTAGTGTTCAGGATGGTAAATATTTTCACAGCCCTCTTTTTGACTCATGCAGTATTCAACAGAAGGCAGGTTGGTAGCAATTGTTTTTTTTCT
The DNA here is from genome assembly GCF_031021105.1 of Erythrolamprus reginae. Classification (NCBI taxonomy): domain Eukaryota; kingdom Metazoa; phylum Chordata; class Lepidosauria; order Squamata; family Dipsadidae; genus Erythrolamprus; species Erythrolamprus reginae. The sequence continues at coordinate 91,322,987 of NC_091954.1, read as the reverse complement.
GCAGTTCTAATAATCCTTTGAAGTCTGTGTCTTGTTGGGTTGCAGAACCAAACCAGACCATTACAGAGGTGCAGATGACAGACTCAATAATTTCTCTGTAGAACTGTATCAGCAGCTCCTTGGGCAGTTTGAGCTTTCTGAGTTGGCGCAGAAAGAATAATCTTTGTTGTGCTTTTTTGATGACTTTTTTATGTTAGCTGTCTATTTTAGATCTTGCAATATGGTGGAACCTAGAAATTTGAAGGTCTCTACTATTGATGCTGTGTTGTTTAATATTGTAAGAGGTGGAAGTATGGGCACACCACAAGGTTAGTTGTTCAACCTCCCATCTGTATGCGGATTCATCATTGTCTCGAATGAGTCTGATCACTGTTGTATCATCTGTGAACTTCAGTAGTTTAACAGATGAATCATTAGAGATGCAGTCATTGGCATAGCTAGTCTTTTCATTTTAATGCAAATTTTCTTTAAAAAGTTCTTATAAAAAAATTAAATTCACTTTGCTATAAATATTATCACCTAAGTAGTCCATCACTGATCAGAAGCAACTAAAATTTCTTCTGTCTTAAAAAGTTAAATTTTGAATAATTAATCTATTCCTCTGCTTTCCCTGCCTTACAATTTATTGTTTTATCATGTCTTTTATTTTGCTGTTTTCAAGAGCATAATTCAGGTCACTGACATTATGCCCTCTTCCACTGAAGTATCTGAAGTTCAAGATCTCATTCTGCAAGATCAGTTATCTTCTGAATCCAGGAGTAAATATTGGCTTGTCATATATTCCCTGAAATAAAATTAGGAGAATGGCAAAAAAACCAGAAAATAAAAAACCCAGACCTGATCTCAAAGGCTATGGAAAAATAGATGGAGTAATATTGGTTTCTATATGACTGGTTTATTACTCTAGTAAATTGTACAGTATATGACAATTTCCTTGTCATTATTTTCTGTTTTCAGTTTTTGAGTAAATGTTGTTTCCTATGTATCATGGAGAGAAGCAAATTGTTCCCCTTTTAGTGACATCACAAATGTTATCCTGTGGTTTTTCTTTAAAGCATTCTAATTAACAGTTTACTGCAACACAGTCAAGAGAATGATTTTCAATAGAGCACATAGATTTAAAAATGCAGAATTATGTCTAAAAATTGCTTTTCAACTCAGAAAGTGAGAAAATCAAGTATTATAATAATAATAATAATAATAATAATAATAATATCTCACAGTCCTAAATGCTTGGGAAGTGTTTGACTTGTGATATTGTGATACAAAACCAAGCATATCAATTTCTGTGTATTACTGGGGGGGGTTGTGAATATAATAATAATAATAATAATAATAATAATAATAACAACAACAACAACAACAACAATAATAATGGTGATACGCATTGTCGTCGGAGCACTTGGTACTATGTCCAAGAATTTCACAAAACACATCAAGAAATTGCAGCTTCCTACAATAACAACAGAGAAACTGAAAAAAACCCTGTGATACTCAGAATATCATCAGTAGTATTTATGACACTTTATAAAATGTTTGGTTGACTGAGTTTCATGTTTAATGAATAAAATACATAGTAATAATAAACAGCATTTTCTCTTGCTAATAGTGCTAAATAAAATTGAAATTAAAGCTGGGACTAGTTCTGATTTTGAAATATTCCATGAATTTTTAAACTTTAATCATAGTTTAAGAATGGTACGGATCCATTTCATTTAAAGGAACCTCATCAAGAGCTTGACTTAATGACTTTTAATTAAATCCACTAGGACTAAATCATCATGAAAGCTTGAGGAAAATATAGGAAGAAGTTTTGAAATTAAAATTGAATAAATAAATTTGAACCTCTTCATGGTATAAAATTCATCTCTCTGCTCCTCTAGTTTTCTTTGCAGTTTCAAAGACTATTATGTTTGATTATATAAACCTAAACTTACATATTGCTAACATTATGGCTAAGACGACTTAATGAGTGTTAGATTTTGCACTGGTCATAGATGCGATTGTGTGATGGCTGTTGAATGAATGCTTATTATACTACTGGATTTTAACTATTAGTTTTTAGTGTTGGGTGGATTTCACTCATTGCATTATATTGTATTGTATTCCTTTGTTGTAAGCCGCCCTGAATCTGCAGAGAAGGACAGCATAGAAATCCGACCAAATGAATAAATAAATAAATACTGCAATTGCCCCTATTGCCTTCCAGGCCAATCTCTCTCCCTTGCTTGTTCTTTCTTGCTGTTAAATAACAGTTTGTTAGAAGCAGAAATATGTAGTTTTGCAATTGGAGCTCGGGGTTTTTTTCTGCTTAGGAAGGTAAGCAAATTACTTCCTGCTAGCCTCACCAATTTGCCTTCTAAAAAATAAATGTCAAAACCATATTCTAGTCAATACATACTATACATGTTCTTAGTTAACTTGAAAGAATATGGACATCTTTTTCAGCATTAATTCCAAAAGCTTCATGCTATTGCTGACCCACTCCTTCAGCATAATGCTACTTTTGGCCATTACAAAGGAGGATGAGAATATTTTTGTTATCTCTTTTTATCTGGTTGAAGTTTAGTGATAGCTACATGCCTGCATGCACGCATACATACATACATACATACATACATACATACATACGAGGCAGCATATAGATTTCCCCATGGTAATATTTTACTTGTTAGAGGGTTTTGAAACAAAAATAGTGTTGTGGTTAGCTCTGGCCCAGCTCCTGCCCCAAGGACTGTGGATGTGGGGGAGACATCCACATGCCGCAGGCCTGTTTTGCTCCCGGTGGAATCTGCTGATGAAGGCTCCTCTGACCAAGAAGACATGAGTGACAGGGAGGAGGAAAGTTTGGCAGACAGCTCAGAAGGAGATCAATTATCTGTCTCCTCCTTAGATTCAGAACAAGAGTTAATGATATAGCCACGCATGAGGAGAGCGATGCATAGGCAGCAACAACTGAGAGATTATTATCAAAGAAAATGAGGCCACCTGTGGTTGGGTGGGGCTGTTGTAATTAGTGAGGCTGCTATAAATAGCAGCGTGTGGTTTTTGCCATTGTGGAGGATTATTTGATCATTGTATTTTGTGCCTGTCTTGCTGACTTTGACCTTTGTGTGTTGATTTTTCCCGCTTTGAAACTAAAGCAGAGCAAAGTGTGTTTCACTTTGTGAAAGAAGAAAGACTGTGAATTACCTCACAGCTGCAAGCTAAGTACCTAAGAACTGATAAGGGACTTGTACAAATTACCAGGTTGTTTGGAGAAGAGTGCTCTTTGCTATACAAAAAGAGTGCTTAGTTTATTTGAATTTCCATTATAAAGAACATTGTTTTGAATTTACAAACGTGTGTGTGTCTGAAATTTGTACCTTTGAATTTTCGGGAGGATTCTACCAGGGAGCCCAACAGAACAAATAGTAACGTACTTCATGTTTGCTTCAATAAGTTTATTATTAGAGGATGGTGGAGAATAGATTCCTTCCTAGGGCTCAGCTGTCCACTTGACTCTTGCCTGGAGCTCCCTTATTTAAGGGACTTTCAAATACTAGACTTTGCCCTCTGAAGAGGGTATTGTGCATTCCCTTCTCAGCACTGAACTAAATCACAACAAAAGAACCTGGCATTTTACTAAAGAAATGGGCTGTGTTACCAGCCTTTTCCTTCACCCTTCTCTCAGGGTCATCTTGAACTTGCAAAATTGATGCTGTTAGTGCTCCTCTCATGATTATTCAGTAGCATTTTTCTCTAATGGCAAAATTCATTCAGTACATATACATTAGGCAAAATGAATTTGATTGGGCCTTGTACTCTATTCTTTCAGAAAGGTTTATTATACTATAGCAATTATTCACTCAAGTAGAGCTTTAGCTACAAGAAGGCTTGATCAAAAGGAGCTTTCGCTGAAATTTAGCTATTCCTTAGTGTGACTTTGGTCTCAGGGGGATCTTTCACTCATTTTCAGAAATTAATCTTCAGCAGACTTCTACCTGAAGCTACATCACCCAGACTTGTAAGAATGGCATCTTCTGTGCAGGACTCTTTATGTGACGACATAAAAATACTACTTCTTACACTACTGAGATATACGTAGATTGAAGCCCCACATATTATCAATCATGAAAACAAGTCCATGCAAACAATTCAATTTAGTTCATCACAGGGATTCAAAAAACGAAAGTGCAGATCCATCACATTTTGTTCACAGTTCTGGTGATAAGGAAAAAAGAAAAAAAAGCAATTTTCTCATTTGCTTGCTTATTTGTTTATTACATTTACTTATATCTGGTTGGTTGGTTGGTTGGTTGGTTGGTTGGTTGGTTGATTGGTTGGTTGGTTGGTTGGTTGGTTGGTTGGTTGGTTGGTTGGTTGGTTGGTTGGTTGGTTTATTTATTTATCTATTTATTTATTATTTTGTCCAATACACAATGAGGGTTTTAGTGGGTATACACATAGTAAAATACATAATGAAGGTTATAGAGGATATACTCATAGTAAAATATATAGGAATAGAAGAAAGGTATAGGAGATATAGGAGAGCAATAGGACAGGGGACAGAAGGCACTCTAGTGCACTTGTACTCGCCCCTTACTGACCTCTTAGGAATCTGGAGAGATCAACCGTGGATAATCTAAGGGTAAAATGTTGGGGGTTTGGGGATGACACTATGGAGTCCGATAATGAGTCCACGCTTCAACAACTTGGTTACTGAAGTCATATTTTTTAGTCAGGTTTGAAGCCATTAATATTAAGTTTAAATCTGTTGTGTGCTCTTGTGTTGTTGTGGTTGATGCTAAAGTAGTCGCCGACAGGCAGGATGTTGCAGCATATGATCTTGTGGGCAATACGTAGATCATGTTTAAGACATCTTAGTTCTAAGCTTTCTAGGCCCCGGATTGAAAGTATAGTCTCGTAGGGTATTCTGTTTCTAGTGGAGGAGTGAATGGTGAAGTATCTTTGGACATTTTCAAGGGTGTTAATGTCTGAGATGCGATATGGGTTCCAAACAGATGAGCTGTATTCGAGGATGGGTCTGGCAAAAGTTTTGTAAGCTCTGGTAAGTAGTGAGAGATTGCCAGAGCAGAAGCTACATAGAATTAGGTTTACAACTCTTTCCTATATTGAATTTATAATAATTTGTTTATGTGCTGCCCAACTCCCAGTGATTATACTCTTTCTCCCAGTAGGCCATCAAACAATTATTAAAGATAACAAATAATTTAAAATCTTAGGACTTTAGCCGGCATTTTAAAAATTTATTAAAGATAAATAGCCTTGAAGAGTTTTCTTTACTTAAAAAAATAATAGTAATAACTTTGCATTTCACTACTATAGTAGTCATATTTGTCAACAGCAAGTTTGTTTATTGATATTGTTTCCATATCTTTAATATATGTCATTCCTACTGTTTTGAATGCTCAAATTCATAAAAATTATGATACATAATCTTTTCAAGATTATGGTTTCTAGGGAACTCTTCTTTTAATATTTGTCATTTTATATGTAATGGTGATTGACTGCACAGCAGTGTCTTTTGCCAAATATGTTTCACTCTCCAGGAAAGCGAGGGTGTGTATGAAATTAACACTTTGAGGGGCAATTTTGGGCATTTTGAGAAAGCATCAAAGAGAAGCAGAAGAATTGAAGAAGTTGCATCTAGGGAGCATCAGATTAAGGAAAGATTAATCCAGAAAGCTGTTTTTGAGAAACAGGTTTTTGATGTTACAGTATCTTTGAGTTCATCCAGGTCTGCAGAGGTATCTTCAAAAATATTCCCGTCTGTGCAGTCAAAGCAAGCCTGTAGCTTTAACTCTGCCTCTTCAGTTCATGTCCTCACTGATTTAATTGTTGATTTTGTGGTTTTAAATCTTTGTCTATAAGCAATTATAAGGTGAATTATGGAATGATCAGAGTGGCCCACAGCTGCTCGTGGTAAGGACCAATGAACATCTTTTAGGGTTGTGTAGCAGTTATCTAGAGTATTGGACAATTGACATACTGAAAGTATTTTGGAAGCTCTTTGCTTAAGTTACCTTTGTAAAAATCGCCTAAAATAATGGCCAGTGAATTTGGGTATTTGGCTTCAGCCTCCATAATCTGATCAGCTAGAGTTCATAAAGCCTTGTTTACACAGGCTTGTGGCAGGATATATACTGCAATTAGTAGAAATGATGTAAATTCACATGGTTGCAGTTGATAAGTAACTTCATCACAGGATTTGTATATTATAGTTATGGCCTGAAACCAGCTGTTATATATATATATATATATATATATATATATATATATATATATATATATATATTTGTTTTCGTAGATTTTCACGGGTACAGGTATGACGGTCTTGGTATATTCGGGTTTCTTCCCGTGTAGGATTTGGAAATTTCTGGCGACGTTTTGACGAGGTCTCACTCGTCATCTTCAGGCTGGTGTTTCTGTCCTTCTCTTCGCCTGAGAAGAAGGACAGAAACACCAGCCTGAAGATGACGAGTGAGACCTCGTCGAAACGTCGCCAGAAATGTCCAAATCCTACACGGGAAGAAACCCAAATATACCAAGACCGTCATATGTGTGTGTGTGTGTGTGTGTGTGTGTGTGTGTGTGTATATATATATAATATATATATATATATATATATATATATATATATATACACACACACACACATACATACATACATTAGCCTCACCCCTTTCTCCCCCCCCCCCCCCGATAGTTCTACAATCCTGTCTGCTTTAAATATCTGAAACCCTGGATTCAATAAAGCATAGGGCAGATGCTTTGTAAAAATCAGAATTGCATCTGTTTAAAAGGAGTATTTCATCCATCCTCCTTCCTCCAACCAGGTGGGAGAATTTCCTTGGTTCCCAAGATAAATTCTTTTATTTTGGCTATATAACCTCAGCTATCTCTAATCCTCCCTGCCTATCCCCCGCTCCAGCGTGGCAACACTGAAGCTCCAAGATGGCTTCGGTTTTCTACATACTTCTTGATCAGGAAAGTTGTATCTCCTATTTCTTTCAGAACTATTGTTAAATTTTATATATGCCTTTTCAGAAACAGGTCTCAATTTAATATGCTTTATTCTTGTATTCTTATAGGATAGCAGCTCTGGACTCACTTCTCCTACAAGTCAATTACAGGAGATACAATGCCTATTTTTTTTTCTTTTTGAGAAAGATAGTAACAAAACACTTATCATTGTCACCCATTTCAGTTGCTGCAATCATGTGGCTTTGAAGGCTAAAAGCAATGGCCTATTGTTTTTCACATTTTCAACACAGAATGCACAAATATTCTAAAAGCAAAACAAACCCATTAGTAGGAAACAATAACAGAGAAGCAATATGAGCCCCAGACAATCAAGAAAATATTCAAGGAAACAAAGGTATTGACATTTGGAATGTCATTACAATATATTAAATGAAGTGGCTCCCAATGGATTCAGCTTGGTATCTCAAGGTTAGAAAAGAATACATGAAATGGTAAAAAAGTATGCAAGCCACATCTTCTATATGTCAGACAATGATTCACATCTCAAACAATGATTTTAAATTTAAAGTAGCTACCAAAACTATTAGAATGCATAAAGTGATATGATAGATAGATCTTTTCTATCTCTACTTTATACTTATACAGTGGTACATCTACTTAAGAACTTCATTCATTCCATGACCAGTTTTTTAAGTAGAAAGGTTTGTAAGTAGAAGCAATTTTTCCCATAGGAATCAATGTAAAAGCAAACAATGCGTGCAAACCCATTAGGAAAGAAATAAAAGCTCAGGATTTGGGTGGGAGAATGAGGAGGAAGAGGAGGAGGAGGAGGACAGTCACTGCCGAAGGAAGAAAGTGAGGTGAGGGGAATAAAAAAAAATCCAAAACTTTAAGGCTTAAAAAAAAAAGAGGGACTCTGAGGGGGCGAGGAGGAGCAGCACCTCCCATACACTGCACCAGAGAGAGAAACCTAGGTGGGCGAGAGGAGGGAATCTCCCACTCCTTTGACCGAAAGGCAGCGGCTGCTGCTGCTGCTGCTACCTACTTCCTCTGCCTTCCCATGCTGAAGGGTTCCCCTCTCCTCTCCCTCATTCACTTTGTACCCAGTGCCTTTCCTTCACTGTGGTGACTTCTCGGTTTGGCTGAAGCCGAGTTGATCCAGTTGGGGTGAAGCACCCCCCTTTGCCTTTCCCCGGAGGGAACCTCGTGCCCGGTGTATGGGAGGCAGTGTGAGGGAGTCACCATAGTGAAGTGGTTTGTTCCCTCTCCAAGCGTCCAGAGAAAGGAAAACGCTCTGTTCGCTCTGGACTGCCGAAGCCTCCTTAATCGCCACCGAAAGGCTCCTCTGGTAGCCCAGAAAAGCCCGAGATGGCTGGGATTAAAGGGGGAATGGCCGGACACTGGCTGGGCCTTCGTGCCGCTCTCAAATTTCCTGGGAAATTTTTCCAGGCTCAGGTTCTTAAGTAGAAAATGGTTCTTGAGAAGAGGCAAAAAAAATCTTGAATATCCGGTTCTTATCTAGAAAAGTTCTTAAGTAGAGGCATTCTTAGGTAGAGGTACCACTGTATTATGTTAAACATACTACAATATTATATTTGTATAACAAATAAATAAATAAAAGATAGATAGATGCATAAATGCATAGATAATTATATACAATGTCCATATACAGTATATTCTAATTCCCATATGATTATATATAATTTAATTTAATTTAATTGTGCTATAATTGTGTTAGAGCAAAAGCAAGCCATTTAGAATATTCCACTCTATTACTTTAATGCAATATGAGATAAGTATTACATTTTGAAATGCTACCTCTCTTATTTATGTCAAATTCATATGGACCATTCTGAAAATGTGCTGTTAGGACTGCCAGAGGAATTCATCCAATTAGAGTGTTCAATTTTAAAGAGACAATCTATCCTATTTTTCTTCATAGTTGTCTCTTAAAATAGTAGCATAAAAGGATATCGTAGAAAGAAAAGCATTTCTGTTTAAAATTCTTTTCCATCTAAATAGATATTTTCCAGAGAGCAGAAAATGCACATTGCATTCCTATTATTAGACACTGGGAATATGCCAAACATCACATTAAACACATTAAAAATTAGTATTACTTTTTCTACCTAACATCATTTTTAACATTAAAGTTTGACAAAATGACAAATATATTTAGGCCTTTTGTACATGGAACTTTTAAGTATGTCTGTATTCACAAATTTGTTGAGGAACGGTACATTGTTTTGAGTTTTTACTTTTCTTTTGTGCAACTGGAATATTCCTTCTCTTTCTCTCTCTCTCTCTCTCTTTCTCTCTCTCTCTCTCTATCAATCAATCAATCTATCTATCTATCTCTATCTCTCTCAGATCTATCCATCTATCCATCCATCCATCTATCCATCCATCTATCCACCCCTCTATCCATCCATCTATCAACATAGCGACATATCAAAATATCAATATATACAGTATATATCTCTATCTATTTATCTAGATATAGTCAAACTATTCTCCCAAACACCTAAGGATAGAATAAGAAGCAATAGATGGAAACTAATCAAGGAGATAATCAACTTAGAAGTAAGAAGAAATTTCCTGACAGTTAAAACAATTAATCAGTGGAAAAACTTGCCTCTAGAAGTTGTGAATCTTCCAACACTGGAAATTTTTAAGAAGATGTTGGCTAACCATTTGTCTGAAATGGGGTAGTGTTCCATACCTAAGTAGAGAATTGGACTAGAAGACCTCCAAGGTCCCTTCCAACTATTCTATTCTATTCTATTCTATTCTATGCTATGCTATTCTATGCTATGCTATGCTATTCTTTCTATTCTACCATCTATCTCCTCTCTCTCTCTCCCCTCCCCCCTCTCTCTTCCATATCTATGTACTATCTACAAAAACATTCCACTATTTAAAATAATAGATTATGTTGCCAGATAGATTGATAACAAATATATTTTTGTCCGATTTAGACTCAAGCTAAATCCTTTGGGGGGGAAAAGATATCAATTTATTTAGTTTGCATTTGGATACAAGGTTTTATTTTATTTTATTCAGATATTACCAATACTCAAATCAGAATATAATAACTTTCCAAAGGTTACAATGCTGCTTGCTATTTTTTTAAAAAAAAACAAATAATATTCATAGATGCATTAGAGCAAAATGTGCTAAAATGCATATGTGAGAAAATAATAGAGAAAAATAATATTACATTAGAGAAAGATATTTGAAAATTGGGAAACTGCCAACAAAAATACATTTACATTTACTGATGAAATCTGCTCCTTCTTTTATGGACATTTAATACTGTCCTTAAAAGAAGAAAAACCTCCCATTTGAATTGAACTTGCCTTCAAATGAGCAAAAGCAACCAAGAATGAAAAATCTTGATTGATTGATTCTCCAGTTCTTGCCTTATCAGGACTTTGAAGCATTCATACGGTGCTGGAAAAAGCCCTGTCCCTTTTTTTCTTCATCTACAAGCTCATCAGAACAGTTCAGTGGGCTTATTATACAAATTAAACTCACCCAGATATTCACAAAGTTGATAGAAACAAAATGAACTGAACGTTGTATTTTCTTACGGATTCATCAGGGGTGGGCTACTAGCCGGAATGCCTAATTGGGCTCCCTTCCACGGCTCTGGAAGTTCCATGAGTTTCAGCAGAGTTACGCTGCTGTGCCCTTGCACATAGTGAAATTGTGCACGGAAACGTAGATGCGCCCGTTTTCCAGCAACCTTTTTTTGCTTGCACGCATGTGGAAATAGACACTTACGTCTACTACTGAGCCCAAAATTTCTGTTGTTAAGTGAGATATTTATTAAGTTAGTTTTGCCCCATTTTATGACCTTTCTTGCCACAGTTGACAAGTGAATCAGTGTAGTTGATAAATTAGTAAACCCTCCGTTGAGTGAATCTGGCTTCGCCACTGACTTGCTTGTCAAAAGGTTGCAAAAGGTGACCACACAACCTTAGGACATAGCAACGGGCGTAAGTATGAACCTGTTGCCAAGCATCTGAATTTTGATCACATCATTTTGGGGTTGCTACAAGGGTCATAAGTGTGAACTATGCTCATAAATTACTTTTTTGAATGTTGAATGGTCACTAAATGTACTATTATAAATCGAGTACTACTTGTATAGAAACATAGAAACATAGAAGACTGACGGCAGAAAAAGACCTCATGGTCCATCTAGTCTGCCCTTATACTATTTCCTGTATTTTATCTTACAATGGATATATGTTTATCCCAAGCATGTTTACATTCAGTTACTGTGGATTTACCAACTACGTGTTCTGGAAGTTTGTTCCAAGGATCTACTACTCTTTCAATAAAATAATATTTTTTCACATTGCTTTTGATCTTTCCCCCATCTAACTTCAGATTGCGTCCCCTTGTTCTTGTGTTCACTTTCCTATTAAAAATACTTCCCTCCTGAACCTTATTTAACCCTTTAACATATTTAAATGTTTCGATCATGTCCCCCTTTTCCTTCTGTCCTCCAGACTATGTAGATTGAGTTCATTAAGTCTTTCCTGATACGTTTTATGCTTAAGACCTTCCACCATTCTTGTAGCCCGTCTTTGGACCTGTTCAATTTTGTCAATATCTTTTTGTAGGTGAGGTCTCCAGAACTGAACACAGTATTCCAAATGTGGTCTCACCTGCGCTCTATATAAGGGGATCACAATCTCCCTCTTCCTGCTTGTTATACCTCTAGCTATGCAGCCAAGCATCCTTCTTGCTTTTCCCACTGCCCGACCACACTGCTCACCCATTGTCAGAAATCACTACCCCTAAATCCTTCTCTTCTGAAGTTTTTGCTAACACAGAACTGCCAATGTATGTACATTCACACTCACATTCACGCACACAATACAGCCTTCTTTAGCTCAACAAATGTAAGTAAAAAGATGGAATGTTATCTTGTACTGTGCTAAAAAGAGTTGAAAGTCAACACTTTTTCCCTCTTCTCTTATGCCTTCCCCTTTTTCCTTTCCCTCCCCTCCCTATTTTTCCTTCCCTTAATTTCCTATTTTTATTTTTATATTTTATATATTGGTAAAACAATAAAAGTCATAATGAATTCCAACAAATGTAAGAAAATATTATGTTGGGGCAAGGAGTAGACCAGGAAACTGTAGTAAATTACTTTTTATTCTATCTTAATATGCTACATTACGTTTTCAGCCATTCCAGCTTATACTTGCATGCTAAGAAGTGACTCTGTGAATAGATTCCCAAATGTCCTGGCTCTTAAACCAGGATGTTCAAGTAATATAGTTAACCACTACATAAAAATTAAAATTTCATCAACTTCAACTTCTCCTAGAATAATTGTCATATTTCAGCCTGAATTATGTACATTGCATTCTTAAAATGGAGTTTATGATTTCCCAGGATAGTTTACTTATTCCATCCCTATTATGTGTTGTTCTAAAAACTGAACAGTCTGTCCATTAGAAGCACTTTTAAGGCCAATATAATACCCTAAGAATAAGCTAATAATTCTGTACGAAAAATATACAAATCATGCAAATGTCATAGGAGGTAAATTTAGTTTTCTTGGCATGTAATTTGGCATCTGATTTCCATTTTAACATGAATGTGGCTCGAGATATAAATACAAACAGATTGCTACTGTTTTGCTTGATCGCTACTGTAACATGATTTGGGATAGCCTGAAATATTTCTTCCAGTTCTGAATAAGATCCGCATATATTTTGGGCTCTTTAGAGATGTCAGTAATTAAGCTGGATGAATGTCTGAAATACTAACCAGGGGGGCAGGGGGGGTGTAAAAAGGGGGAGAAATGCATGCTTTTCTTTATCCAAAAATACAATTATAGTTTTTGTTCCTTTGAATTATGGAATGGTCAAAATCCATGCTTATTATATTATCTACCAAATTATTTTGAGAGTTTCTTCCTGTGCTTTTATTCATGAATCGAGAATCATGTCTGATATGTATGTATTTGCATTCTCTGTGTTGGAAGGACATAGAGAAAGGGAAGCTGTTATTCTTGCTTCCACAATTTTCTACCATGTCTTTAGTGCGATAATAAAGAATTAAGCTTGAGTAGCTAGGCATCCTGCCTGAAGCAATTGAAGGACAGGCTCTCTATGAGTGGCACTGTTACAATGGGGTTTTCTAAACAATGGCAATATTTATCTTGTTGAGGTTATCTACTCTTCAGTTACAATAATTAATTTTCTTTTTTAAAAAATTTAATTGAATATAAATGTTAAAAAACTTATTAACAGACATTAGACAGCATAATACAAAAAAAATTCAAACATACAAAAATACATAAGAACTTTACTGTAAACCTACCATAAAAAGTGTTACAAAAGTTGTACAATAATTGATTTTCTTATGTGAATGAATTCACCTTGAAAAAGAAACCTACAGTCTCAATTCTCAGAGCTCCAAGAAATGGCTTCTACTTTGAAACACGTACGCGGAACATATTCACATTTACTTGTAGCTCTTTTTTTCTTGTTCTGTTGTGTCATCTTCAATATAATATATTTTGATGACTCTCAGTATCCTTCTCCTGCCACACCCACCAAGACAGACCCACCAAGATACACCACACCACACCACACCCACCAAGCCAAAGCCCACTGCAACAATATAGCCAAGAAGGCTTCAAGAGTTGTAAACCTAATCCTACGCAGCTTCTGCTTTGGCAATCTCACACTACTTACCAGAGCTTACAAAACTTTTGCCAGACCCATCCTCGAATACAGCTCATCTGTTTGGAACCCATATCGCATCTCAGACATTAACACCCTTGAAAATGTCCAAAGATACTTCACCAGAAGAGCCCTTCACTCCTCCACTTGAAATAGAATACCCTATGAGACTAGACTTTCAATCCTGGGCCTAGAAAGTTTAGAACTAAGACGCCTTAAACAAGATCTAAGTATTGCCCACAAGATCATATGCTGCAACGTCTTGCCTGTCAGCAACTACTTCAGCTTCAACCACAACAACACAAGAGCACACAACAGATTTAAACTTAATATTAACCGCTCCAAACTTGACTGTAAAAAATATGACTTCAGTAACCGAGTTGTCGAAGTGTGGAACTCATTACCAGACTCCATAGTGTCATCCCCAAGCCCCTAACACTTTACCCTTAGATTATCTATGGTTGACCTATCCAGATTCCTAAGAGGTCAGTAAGGGGCAAGTACAAGTGCACTAGAGTGCCTTCCGTCCCCTGTCCTATTGCTCTCCTATATCTCCTATACCTTTCTTCTATTCCTATATCTCTTCTTCTATTCTTTCATTGATATGTTCTATTACTATACCTTCTTTTCTATTATTTTATTATGAATATCTCCTCTATAACCTTCATCATGTATTTTTACTATGTGTATATAGATACATACCCACTAAAACCCTCATTGTGTATTGGACTAAATAGATATATAGGTAGGTAGGTAGGTAGGTAGGTAGATAGGTAGATAGGTAGATAGATAGATAGATAGATAGATAGATAGATAGATAGATAGATAGATAGATAGATAGATAGATAGATAGATAGATAGATAGATAGAAAACCAGTAGTTAAAAAAATTGAATCCCACCACTGAGCAACATCCTATCATGGACGAAGTGTTTCAAGAGATCTGAATTAGTTAGAGGTCAGAAGAGAGACCAAGATGTTAAACGGTCTGGACACTAAGTCCAAAATGGTTAAATAAACTGGTCATGCAAGGTGATTCAGTCTGAGAATTAGGAGAACTTCCCCACAGATAGAAACAGTCTGTCTAGAACAGTTGGACACTCTTACTTTGGTTTTCAAATGGAAGCTGTCAGAAAAGGTTTAATGGATTCCTGTGCAGAGGAAGAGGTTGGTTTATATAATCTATAATGTCTTTTCCAGTTCATCTATTCTATTATTCTATGATGGAGTATGTTTTGGCTTGGATCTATAAAACAAAGAGCTAATAGGAACTGATCATGGAAACGGATCAGAGTGGCTAAATATTACCTATTAAATCAGATTGGCATACCTTTTAAAAACTAATAATTTGGGGTTCGTGATTAAAAAAGATGATTTGTATTCTCATCTCTCAGATTTCTCATAGGGCAGCAGACTAAAAAAAAATCATTTCACAATCCAACAGAGCTCAGATTTTATCTGTTTACAGTGATACTAAACAGGCAGATGTGCTGTTCTGAAGTGGCAGAGGTTCCGAAAAAATAAATAGAAAATCAAACGCTTCCGTATGTTGCCTTCTTTTCAGAAATTTAAATTATTAGGTGTAAACCAGCCCTTATTCCACTTGGAGATTCAAAATTCAAGATTCAACATGCACACCAATCAAACTATTTCTTTTCCAGATAAGCAACATAATAAAGCAGAAAGGGAGCAAGAAACATGATGTGTGTCACTATTTTAATCAATAGCTTCCAATACTGAAATTTTACTACTATAGCCTATAGTTTTCTCCTTGAAATCAGCTCCAATCAAATTGTGTTGCCATTGTGGCTCTAGTGACAGATCATATTTTTTAAATTATGTATACTGTTCAGAGTAACTTAGGCTTCAGATTTCTTGTACCATAGAAATCAAATAAATAACAGAATAATTAAAGACATGACAAAGGAAAACATAGTTAATTCTAATTCAGTTTATAGTAACCTAATCTCACACATGTCTTGGGCCCATTTACTCAAGATAGATATGTACAAGTGGAAAACAGCAAATGAATTAGAAAGGGAATTAAACATGAGTTGGAAGAATGAAGATAAATGAATGAGGAACTGAAATAATACAGTCTAGACAGACCTACTAAGATAAACAAAAAATTAGATAAGTTAAAAATAAGATCTGAATAAATAAACTTGGAGGAATGTATGATCATATATAAGAAGACATGAGCAAGCAAAACCCCACCAAATAACTGTTCAATTATTCCATTTTCCTCTCCTTCTCCCCCTTTCCCCGTTTCCCAGCAGATTAACCTGCACAGCAAGCAAATCTTAACAAATCTGCTCTGAGTCCAATTTTGATTGAGCGGCAAATAAAATAAAAAATAAAAAAATAAAAAAAATAAAAAAAATAGAATAATTTTTTTAAAAAAATAAAAATAAATAAAATAAATAAATAAAATAAAATAAAAAATAAAATAAAATAAAATAAAATAAAATAAAATAAAATAAAATAAAATAAAATAAAATAAAATAAAATAAAATAAAATAAAATAAAATAAAATAAAATAAAATAAAATAAAATAAAATAAAATAAAATAAAATAAAATAAAATAAAATAAAATAAAATAAAATAAAATAAAATAAAATAAAATAAAATAAAATAAAATAAAATAAAATAAAATAAAATAAAATAAAATAAAATAAAATAAAATAAAATAAAATAAAATAAAATATTAATAATAATAATAATTATTATTATTATTATATTTGTATGCCGCCCCTTTCCAAAGACTAAAATAAAATAAATAAATAAATATAAAAATAAAATAAAATGAAATAACTAAAGTGAGGTGAGAAAATAGAAGCAGAAACAAACAAAAAATGTCCATCCCTCAAATAGTTCTTCAAGGATGTCTCTTAAAGTAAAGTTCACAGGCCAGCTACTTGTATGGCTGAGTCTGCCACAACAATCAACTGCCTTTCTTTGTGTTCCTTACCAGGGGTAGTTTCAAACTTACCTCACTGCCGGTTCACTTCCTCCCACACCACGTGGCCACGCCTCATGGGCGCATGTGAGCTTTGTTTGTGCTTGCATGTGCAATGCTATTTTTTAATTTTTTATTTAAAAGCTGAAAACAAGATGGTGATGCATACACAGTGCCAGAAACCCAGCTTCTGCACATGCACAGAAGAAAAAAAAATACAGGAAAAAATTCCTCCCCAAAAGATGGTGGCGTGTACAGACTGGCTCCAACAAAACCGGTTGTGTGATTTATTTATTCGACTTCTATGCCGTCCAATTCCGAAGGACTAAGGGTGGCTTACAATAATAGTATGAGAAGAATATAAATAACGAAATACAAAACAGTAAAAGAAGTCGAACATTATCTAAAGTTAAAACATAACAAACTAAAGCCCCATAAAAAGTATTATAAAAAATAGTGATACCATTGTGATGCCACCAGCGGCTGGCTACTGGTTCAGGCAAACTGTTCCGAACCAGGAGGAACCCACCTCCGTTCCCTACATAAGAAATTGATCTTGCAAACTTATTTTATTTATTTATTTATTTAGTTAGTTAGTTAGTTAGTTAGTTAGTCCAATACACAATACATATTGAAGAGAATAGACATGAAGTATTATATATAAAGAAAAGATATAAAAATAGAGGAGAAAATATAGGAAAGGGAGAAAAGATATATGATATATGAGATAAGGAGAGACTTGCATGTACTGGTTACAAAGCCATACGCAGCAGAAAAGTCAACATTCCAAACTAAATGCTTTGAAAACTTTCAGGTTGGATCCAGAGTTCCAGTTCCATCCTTGTTTTGATAGAGCAAAGTATCATCAAATCAATTTACCTTTATTTTTTAAAAATGTCCATTTTCTGTTTATTTTTCTTGTAGAATAATGTCTTTCGCCCACAAATAATTTCCATATATGATATATCTTTCAAAAATTTATCCTTTCATCTAAGTCTGGGGCTGTAAGTGTTGCCATGAAATTTTAATTTTAAAAATGTGACTGTACTCGGTAACCCTGCTCTTCTTAATTTTCCTGACACATTCCTTCACCCCTTTCTCTTGGTCCTGTGGCCTTCCTAGCATTTTTTTTTTCTATCTGGGGGTCAACCAAGATATCGGAGAGATGTCTCCTTAGTGATGCAATATCACTCTTTTATTCTTCAGTAACTGAAAAAGTTTCTTGAATGACAAGCATAACATTTTGAAGGAGGAAAAAAAAGCAAGCAAGCAAATGCAGTTGCCTTTTAAAAAGCACTTTTGGGATGCAAATAATTGTGCAACACTGGGCCATTCAATCAAATGTACTTCCTTCCTCAAAAAAGTTAATTGAGTATACAAAATAGAAATTATGTACAAATGTTATCTCATTGATGATTTTAAATATTTGTCTCATTGGTAATTAATGATTAAAGTTTCATGCTCTTTGTCTGATACATTTTTCTGGATCATAGCCAGGTCTGTTTCGGGAGGCTTCACATTCACCTTGAACCAATATCCTGAAAACAAAACAAACCTTAATTAGTATAGCACTGTCTAGTCACATTTAGATTAACAGCCGTCTCCACTCTTTATTAAAACCATCAATCTATAACAGTCACTGCTGTTTAGGTCCATCTTAGTTGCCAGATGCTACATCTCTTCTTCACTCCTTGTTCTTTTTTTTTTGCTTTCCTCTTGTAATTTAAAATTCCACCTCTGATGCCAGCTCAACAAATCCTTCTTCTCCTGTGGGAATATCTTTCTATGAGAAATTAACTATTGAATTACTTCGAACTTCTCCTCTTCAGCAAACTAAAACAAAGCCATTATTTGGGTTCCTAAATAGTGATGGGCGACCCGAACCCGCACAATTCGGGTCTGTACTGAATTTTGCAGTGTTCAGTATGCTGAACCTGAACCCGAAATTTTTTGAAACTTCAGGCAAAGTTGGGGGTCGTGTTCGGCATTTGGAGATTTGACATCACCGGCAGGTTGCTAAGGACGCCAAGGTGATCACTTCCTGGATTCCATGGATATCCAGGAATTGATAACCTTGGCATTCTTAGCAACCTGCCGGTATACGTGATGTCAAAGCTCTGCCCCTGGAATCTCTTGGTGGGATTCCCCGTTCAGGTTCGGGTTTGGTTTAGGTTCGGCCGAATTTTGCCTAAAGTTCGTCCAAACATGCCGAACCCGAACACTGTTGGGTTCTCCCACTATTCCTAAACAAAGAAATCAATTTTGTTCCTTTAATACTTTCCTACAATAACTACTAGCTGTCCAACTGATTCTCTCCCCTTGGTTTTTTCCATCCTTTCCTAATAAGGAGAAAAAAAATTAACTCCACAGGAGTTCTTTGATATAATTTCAATTAATTTAAACATCAAATACATTTCATTAAATTTTACCTTTGTTTTTGTCTCATTCATTTACCCAATTGTGGCTACAGTAGCTACTTTATGGAGTAATTAGAATTAGCATTTAGACTTATATACCGCTTCACAGTGCTTTGTAACCCACTCTAAGTGGCATACAGAGTCAGCATACAGTGATCCCCCGGGTATCGCGATCCCGATCATTGCGAACGGCTATATGGCGATTTTTCAACCCGGAAGTAAAAACACCATCTGCGCATGCGCGCCCTTTTTTCTATGGCCACGCATGCGTAGATGGCGCCGGGCAGATCAGCTGCTGGGCGGCTTCCCTGGGTCTTCCCCCTCTTGCTGGCGGGAGGGTGAGTGGCGGGCATCAGCGAGGAGTTTGCGTGGGCGGCAGGGAAACCCCAGCGCCGCTTCCCAGCTGAGTCCTGAAGCCAAACGCGGAAGTTCACTTCAGGACTCAGCTGGGAAGCGGTGCGAGCGAACGGCGTGGGCGGGCGAAGGGCGGGCGCGCGGGCAGGCGGTGGACAAGCGGCGGGCAGACAAGCGGCGGGCGCGGCAGCAGCGAGGAGTTTGCGTGGGCGGCGGGGAAACCTCAATCTTCGGCTCCTCGCTGCTGCGGCGGAAGTAAAAACACCATCTGTGCATGCGCAGATGGTGTTTTTACTTCCGCACCGCTACTTCGCGAAAAACCGATCATTGCGAGGGGTCCTGGAACGGAACCCTCGCTATAATCGGGGGACCACTGTATATTGCCCCGAATAATCTGAGTCCTCATTTTACTCACCTCAGAAGGATGGAAGGCTGAGTCAACCTTGAGCCTGGTGAGATGCCATCTGCCAAACTGCTGGCAGCTGGTGATCAGCAGAAGTAGTCTGCAGTACTCCACTCTAACCACTGTGCGACTATGGCTATGGTGCACATCACTCCAAAACCATCTGTCTCCATCTCTAAAATGTTGCATTTAGGATATTTATTGCTTGCCAATCATCACAGAAATCTAGGCAGTTCTCAGGAAAAAAGAATACTTTTTTTATATAAAAAGGATCTAAAGACAGAAGTAATGATACTGTGCATGGTTGATTTTTCACATAATTGGGGATTTTAGATTAGTTTGCCTAGTTTTAATTAATTGATTTAGCTACTGTATTTCATTGTTTCCTTTTATATGTTGTAAGCTGCTCCGGGTCCTTGGAAAGGGGCTGCATATAAATCCAATAAATAAATAAATAAATACATTTCAGTCAATATTATATTCAGTCAATCCAAACTTGACTGTAAAAAATATGACTTTAACAATCGAGTTGTCGAAACATGGAACTCATTCCCAGACTCAATAGTGTCAACCCCTAACCCCCAACATTTCTCCCTTAGACTATCCACGATTGACCTCTCCAGGTTCCTAAGAGGTCAGTAAGGGGCGTACATAAGTGCACTAGTGTGCCTTTCGTTCCCTGTCCAATTGTCTTTCCTTTATCTCATATATCATATATATTTTCTTCCTTTCATATATCTTCTCCTCTATTTTTACATATTATCTTTATTTATATTACTTCATGTCTATTCTCTTCCATATGTATTATGTATTGGACAAATGAATGAATGAATGAATGAATAAATAAATAATAATAATAAATATCCTTTTGAAACAGTCAAACAAGAAAATAGTGAAGATCTGATTTGTGGGAGAGGCAAGTGAGAAGACACATGGAAATAAAGAGTGTTGCGGGAACAAAGTTGTAAATATTCTTCAAGGATTCATTTTGACATTTTCAGAATTCTCATCAGGAACAAATCAATGTAGGTCTTCAGACTTGTAACCTAAAGAATAATCACTCTGGTGTTTGATAGAGTTTTTCTCTCCCTCAGACCAAAAGTTTTCCTTCCAAGTAGTGGCTGAACAGAACTAAACCCAGATTGTGGTAGGTTCCTTTGAAACTGAAATAGGCTTTTAACGGTACAATTCCATGCTTCCTTCTGTGTGATTTGCTACATAGTCCCATTTTCTAGCTATCCTACAAGAATGTGAGCTTGTGATAATATATAGATTGCAAGAGTGGAAAGTGTTTAGCTTGTGAATGCATTAATATACAGTATATCTAGGGATGGGTAGCAGGCAGAATGGGGTGGAATGCAGTTCCACTGGTGGAAATGAAGAGGTGTGTGCAACTCCAGCTGATTGGCAGCTGTCACTTCATGGATTACTGGTCTCGTCTCGGCTCTCCTTTCCCTCCCTGCTGCTGCGTTTTTTGCTTTTTCCCTCTTTCCTCCTTCCTGACGAGCTTCAATCTCTCCTGCCCGTCTCCCCTCCAGCCTCACACGGCCAGCTCACGCCTGAGGTGCAAGCAGAAGGCCTGGGTGGAAGCGGTGCTGGCAGCATTTATGCTTCTGGCAGCACTTGTTTGCCTAGCTATCCAGCTTGGGGTGGGAAGGTGACCCAGGAAGGAGAGCATGGGAAACTT
This sequence comes from Erythrolamprus reginae, assembly GCF_031021105.1. Classification (NCBI taxonomy): domain Eukaryota; kingdom Metazoa; phylum Chordata; class Lepidosauria; order Squamata; family Dipsadidae; genus Erythrolamprus; species Erythrolamprus reginae. Next base: position 91,301,468 of record NC_091954.1, on the reverse strand, counting down.
GAAGCAAATTGTCACCCTAGCGAGCAACACTAGTAAGGTTGTAAGTTGAGGACTTAACAGTTCATTTGAACGATGATGATTGTTCAAGCCACTTCCGCCTGGTCACATGGCCGGCAAGCCACTCCTACCCAGTCACGTGACCATTAAGCCACACCCACAAAATAAGCCACACCCACAGTGTGGCAGTAAAAATTTTGGCTGCCCATTACTGAGTATATCCAAACAATCTCTCATCTATGCATTCATCCTTTATTCTTTCCATTCATCTTCTCTCCAAGTTCTTTTTTACCTCTTGCTGAGTGGCACTGCAGTATGTCCTTGTGATAAATACAGTGATACCTCATCTTACAAACCCCTCACCATACAAACTTTTCGAGATACAAACCCAGGGTTTAAGATTTTTTTGCCTCTTCTTCCAAACTATTTTCACCTTACAAACTCAAGCCGCTGCCACTGGGATGCCCCGCCTGCCGACTTCTGTTGTCAGTGAAACGTCCATTTTTATGCTGCTGGGATTCCCCTCAAGCTCCCCTCTATGGGAAACACTACCTCTGGACTTCTGTGTTTTTGCGATGCTGCAGGGGAATCCCAGCAGCGCAAAAACGGGTGCTTCATTGACAATGGAAGTCCGGAGGTGGAGTTTCCCAGTGAAGGAAGCCTCAGTGAAATTGCAGCATCACAAAAACACAGGAGTCCGGAGGTGGGGTTTCAAGGACTTCCGTGTTTTTGCAATGCTGCAATTTCGTTGAGGCTCCCCTCGCTGGGAAACCCCACTTCCGGACTTCCGTTACCAGCGAAGCACCCGTTTTTGCACTGCTGGGATTCCCCTGCTGGGATTCCCCTGCAGCATCACAAAAACACGGAAGTCCGGAGGTGCAGTTTCCCATGGAGGGGAGCCTCAGGGAAATCCCAGCAGTGCAAAAATGGTCACTTCAACTGGCAAAAGGGGTGAGTTTTGGGCTTGCACACATTAATCACTTTTCCATTGATTCCTATGGGAAACATTGTTTCATCTTACAAACTTTTCACTTTACAAACCTCATCCCGGAACCAATTAAGTTCGTAAGACAAGGTATCACTGTATGTGGGGGGGGGGGGGAGTTGAATTAAGACTATCACTCAACACCAGGGAAAATGAAAGATGTTCTTTAAATTAAATTGTTCCACATAGACATTGTCATTGTTTTCCATAGATCTTTTCATTACATGATTGCTCATAATTCTTTTTCAGAGAAATATATATATATATTCTCTCTCTCTGTCTCTTTCCTGTCCTCTCTTCCTGTCTTCTTTTCTCCTCCCTCCCTTCCTCCTTCTTTTCTTGCTGGGGAGAGAGATACTGCAAGGAGAGAGAAGAAAAGTAAAAAGGAAAAGCAATGAAAGGGCATGGTTAACAATAGAAAGAGATAAAAACAGATCTCCCAAACATATCTGTTAGTTCTTGCCTAATTATGGTCTTGCACATAATTCCATAATTAGAAACTGTCAGCCTACCTGTGCAAACTAAACAGGATACATGATTAGATGAGCTAATTCTACTTTACTGTAAGGTTACATTAACAGAAGCTTGCAAATCTAAAGGTCCAACTCCCCACCATTCCTTGTAACCACCTGATTAATTCGGGCAGGTACTTCCTTAATTTCTTTCTCTGATTGTTAATCCATTGGAGGCTCATCCTTCACTTGTCGGATTGTTTCCTAGCCCAGTAATCCCCAAACTTTCCAGCTTGGAGGCCTGACCCAGCCTAGTCTGGCACAGGGGGACATACGAGTGGCAGGTGAACATGAGTGTGCAGAAATCCATTTGTCCATGTGCAAAGCTCTACTCATGCACAGCAGCAGGCAATTGCAGTCACACATGAAGCTTCACTCACATGTGCAGAGGGACCTTTGCACGTGTGTGTGCACACTTGTCCATTTGCACGACTGGAGCTTCATGCATGCATGCTTGTCCATTTCTCTCATGGACTGGTTTCAAACAGACCACAGACCAGGGATTGGTTGGTTGGTTGGTTGGTTGGTTGGTTGGTTGGTTGGTTGGTGGGTTTGCTTGCTTGCTTGCTTGCTTGCTTGCTTGCTTGCTTGCTTGCTTGCTTGCTTGCTTGCTTGCTTGCTTGCTTGCTTGCTTGCTTGCTTGCTTGCTTGCTTGCTTATTTACTTACTTACTTACTTACTTACTTACTTACTTACTTACTTACTTACTTACTTACTTACTTACTTACTTACTTACTTACTTACTTACTTACTTATCCAATACACAATACATATGGAAGAGAATAGACATGAAGTAATACATATAAAGATAATATGTAAAAATAGAGGAGAAGATATATGAAAGGAAGAGAATATACATGATATATGAAATAAAAGAAAGACAATTGGACAGGGGACGAAAGGCATACTAGTGCACTTATGTACGCCCCTTACTGACCTCTTAGGAACCTGGAGAGATCAATCATGGATAGTCTAAGGGAGAAATGTTGGGGGTTATGGGTTGACATTATTGAGTCCGCTAATGAGTTCCACGTTTCGACAACTTGATTGTTAAAGTCATATTTTTTACTGTCAAGTTTGGAGTGGTTAATATTAAGTTTAAATCTGTTGCGTGCTCTTGTGTTGTTGCGGTTGAAGCTGAAGTAGTCATTGACCGGTAGGACGTTGCAGCATATGATCTTGTGGGCAATACTTAAATCGTGTTTTAGGTGCCGTAGTTCTAAGCTTTCTAGACCCAGGATTGTTAGTCTATTTTCATAGGGTATTCTGTTTCGAGTGGAGGAGTGAAGTGGAGGGTTTCGGACTCTTGTCCAAGGCAGTAACTACCCCCTTATCCTCCACGGTCATATACATATTCCATCACAGAAACTGAATCAGAGATCCATTTCACAGATGGTTTTAGATTTCCATTCTGTTCAACAAGATTCACTCTGCCTGAACTGCTTCTAATACCTCCAGAAATTTTTTATAGCCTGCAATAGTGACTACTTTCTGCCAGAAATCTAATTAGTAAGCCTGAAGTCAAAATCTCCCTTTGTATCCAGTCGGGTGTTTGAACATTTCATCTCAGTAGGTGTATGTCCTGAACAGATTTTAAATGGAGGCTCCAAGCTGCAGACATGAATACAAAAGTATTTTAGAAAGAAAATAAAGTGCAGAAGAATCTTTCAACATTTACAGCCGGCATTTCTTTCTCCTTAAATGGCAGCCCATACACTGCAATACGCGTCAATCTGTCTAGGATACAATAGCAATAGTACTACTGCTTCATAGTGCTTTATAGCATTCTGTAAATCGTTTCAGATGTCAGCATATTGCCCTCAACAATCTGGGTCCCCATTTTACTAAACTTGGAAGGATGGAAGTTTGGGTCAATTTTTGGTTGGGGAAAGTATCAGCCTGCAATATCGCTTTCTAAGCACTACACCACTAGAGCTGAATAACATTTCATAACTTCTTCACCATTTGGATTACTGATTTTATTGGCGAAACTAGATATACTTTTCACACATTTTCATTTGACATGCTTTTCTACATTCACCAGAAAGACAAAATGGATCCATGTATCGGTGGTTCATTCATTCATTCATTCATTCATTCATTCATTCATTCATTCATTCATTCATTCATTTATTGGATTTGTATGCCGCACATCTCCACAGACTCGGGGCGGATAACAGCAATAATAAGACAGTGTACAATAATAATCCAATACTAAAAATGATTAAAAACCCATTAATATAAAAAAAACCAAACATACATACAGACATACCATGCATAGAATTGTAAAGGCCTAGGGGGAAAGGATATCTCAATTCCCCCATGCCTGGCGGCAGAGGTGGCTTTTAAGTAGCTTACGAAAGGCAAGGAGGGGGGGCAATTCTAATCTCTGGGGGGAGTTGGTTCCAGAGGGCCGGGGCCACCACAGAGAAGGCTCTTCCCCTGGGTCCCGCCAAACAACATTGTTTAGTTGACGGGACCCGGAGAAGACCCACTCTGTGGGACCTAACTGGTCGCTGGGATTCGTGCAGCAGAAGGCGGTCCCTGAGATAATCTGGTCCGGTGCCATGAAGGGCTTTATAGGTCATAACCAACACTTTGAATTGTGACCGGAAACTGATCGGCAACCAAGGCAGACTGCGGAGTGTTAGTGTAACATGGGTATATTTGGGGAAGCCCATGATTGCTCTCGCAGCTGCATTCTGCACGATCTGAAGTTTCCGAACACTTTTCAAAGGTAGCCCCATGTAGAGAGCATTACAGTAGTCGAGCCTCGAGATGATGAGGGCATGAGTGACTGTGAGCAGTGACTCCCGGTCCAAATAGGGTTGCAACTGGTGCACCAGGCGAACCTGGGCGAACGCCCTCCTCGCCACAGCTGAAAGGTGTTTCTCTAATGTATTGGTCATCATAATCAAGGCGCTCAGTACAGAAAAAAACTATTATTTTTTTTCTGGGAAAAAGGAACATAATTTTTTGATTCCCTATAGCATGGAAATCTGGCTATTTTTCCCCCTTGATATTCATGTCTTCTATAAACTAAGCTTATGTGTACTCAGGAGTAGATTGAGATGTTTTTCTTTCAGTAAAAATGTGTATCAGATTGTAGCCTTGATCTCATAAAGTTGATTCTCTCTCTTCCTGTCTTTAGAAATAATAAAACTTTCTGCGCTTTCAACAGCCTGGGTAATGAAAAAATAAAATGAAAATGAATCCATCTTTGATATATTTTTTCTACTGCAAATATATTTTGCATATTTTTCTACTATAGAGATACAGGTAGTGATCAATTTGCAACATAATTATTTCAAAGCCAAAATTATAGTCATAAGTCATTATGATCGTAAGTCAAAGCATCACATGACCAGATTAAAAATTACATTTTTGCAACAGTCATTAAACAAAAATGTAAAGCAAACCTGGGACATTTATTGCCCCATTTTTTGCTGGAGTACAGAAGCAAAAGTTGAAAACTGACAAAAAATGTCACAAATCGTGTACAGTCTTGATCTTCTATTCAAGTATTAACCAGGGCTAATTCTGCTTAGCTTCTAAATTTAAACAACCACCCAATCCCAATGAGTCCCATTGGGATTGGGTGGCATAGAAGTCGAATCAAATAAATGAATGAATGAATGAATGAATGAATGAATGAATGAATGAATGAATGAATAAATAAACATAGAACAGGTGCTGATACTTGCATGGACAAAATTGTCTCAATGGTTAAAACATAAAAAGGAATAGAGAGTTTTGTGCAACTGTGTAGGAAACAGAAGGAGTCAATACATGATAAATAAATTCTCTTTTACACATTCAGAATAAAAACTGTGAAAAAGCAGCATATATTTTTATACTGTAAATGACATCTACAGCCTTTAAAAGATATTCTCCACACAGCAGTGAAAGTAATAAGATATAATTGGATTGTTGACAACTTTTTTTTTTTGCTTGTGGAAGCAACATTAAATAATAACTATTTTTCTCATTTCAGCGTTCAGGCGGTGCCTTAGCTATTCCTCTGTGTGCATTTCAAGGAACTGTGTCTCTCCAAGCTCCCACAGGAAAAACCCTCTCTTTATCTACATATGAGGTAAGCTCAGAAGGACAAAAAATCACCCCCACGTCCAAGAAAATTGAAGTGTATCGCTCCAAAAGTGTGGGCCATGAGCCAAATCCCGAGGATTCTCCAACCACATTTACTGACACCAATGTGAAGATTCATTTAGAGGTGCTTGAAATTTGTGACAATGAAGAAGCCATGGACACTGTTTCCATCATTAGTAATATTAGCCAATCCTCTGCCCAGGTCCGCTCTCCATCCTTACGTTATTCTCGGAAAGAAAATAGATTTGTCTCATGTGATTTAGGAGAAACAGCGTCTTATTCGCTCTTCATACCGTCAAGTAACCCCAACAGTGATCTCAACATATCCATTCCTGACACTGTCGAAGCTCACAGACAGAACAGTAAAAGACAGCACTTTGAAAAAGAAGGTTATCAAGAAGAAATACAAATGTTAAACAAAGCATACCGGAAAAGAGAAGAAGATGGTCTTGGCAACTAAAATGGAGGAAAAATGGGACTGTGAATCATTTGTAAACTTATTTTTTAAGGTTGCTTGGACCTTGAATCATTTATTCATAGCATTTGAGGAAACAATTGGTTAATATAAATGCATTCATAACAGAATGCATTAATTACATACACTTTGTTCAAAAGCTGTTTTAAATGTTCCCTCGATTTTCGCGGGGGTTGCGTTCCAAGACTGCCCGTGAAAAGTCGAATTTCCGCAAAATAGCGGTGCGGAAGTAAAAACACCATTTTTGGCTATGGACAGCCAAAAACTACCCCCACGCACCCTTTTTCAAGGCAGCGCAAGGAGCCGGGCTTGAAGTTGGGGGCAGGGAGCGACAAAAGTGCGGAGGCCGGCAAAGTTTGTTTTGAATGTCAGCTACCCCCCACCCCCCCAGCACCTCCGGCTCCCTTGCCGCTAACACCCGCCCACCCAATCCACCCCTCTCACCGGCTTTCTTGGGACACGGGTCCTCCTGCAGCAGCGCTGGCGGCTACGGCTTCTCATCCTCCTCATTTGGCCGGTAGCCGCTCTGAGCGCTTTGAGAATGCCCGCCTTGCCCCTCTCGCAGTCCCTTAGCTGAGAGCGCTTTCGTCCCAGCTATCAGCGAGGGGGCTGCAGGAGAGGTGGGGCAGGCGTTCTCACAGAGAGGGAGAGAGAGAGGGAGAAAGAGAGAGAGAGCAAGAGAGGGGAGAGTGGAAGGTAGAGAGAGAAAAAAATGATAGAAAAAGGGAGAAAAAAAGAGAAATGAGAAAATGATTGAAGCAGAGAATGACAGGAAAGAAAGAGAAAGAGAGAGAGAGAAGTGACTCTTGGTGATGACGTATGATGTCATCGGGTGGGAAAAACCGTGGTATAGAAAAAAAACCCGCGGAGTATTTTTTAATTAATATTTTTTGGAAAACCATGGTATAGCCGTTTCGCAAAGTTTGAACCCGCGAAAATCGAGGGATCACTGTATTGCTTAGGAATAAGGCACCAAGGAAGGGGAGATTCCCCCCTCTGCCTTCTGAAGGATTGCTGTTGGAAGTTTTCTTGATGAGGTAACTTAAATCTCTACTCTTAATGCCAGTTTTGCTGCACTGGCAGTGGAGCCAAAAGTGAGGTTCTCACAGTAAGGGAGGCTGCGAATCCTGGATTAAAAATTGTGGTTAAAGGATTTTAACCTCCTAGCCAACAATCTCGGGGGATCATGAGTTACCTTGGACCATCAGTCTTCATTTTTTTAAAAAGCTGATTTCTAGCTTTTATAGAATTTGAGAAGGAAAGCAAAATGTATTTAGGCTCAACCCTATGATTACGTTGTAATATTATTGATAAAAGGATAAATATGGTTTTGACTTCCCACCTAGCCTACAGCTCTGGCATTCTTTAATGGTGTGATATCCAATTACTAACCAGACCTAACTGCTTGGTTTCGAAACTCAGACCAGCTCCATCAGGTGCAGCATTATTCGGTCTATTCCTTTAACCAGAAAGGAAATTGCTATCATCTTTCAGTGTAGTCAACATAATGATAGCTGTGACTGGCCATTTGTGAACAACGTTAAGGGTAGAGATTAATGCAAAATGGCCACTTGTTTACAGAAATAATTTTTGGTCATTTTAACCCAATGGTTTTATTACTCTGCTGAAGTAGTGAATAATGACCATTGAACAGAGTCACATTTTGCTTTCAAGAAGGCATGTAACCTGTTTCCCCCCCCCCACACACACACACTTATATAGTATATAGATTGGAAAGTCTTTTGCACTGATGTATATATAGTAAAGAGCTTTTTTTCCATAGAGCATACACAAATATTATGGATGTCATAGATAAAATAGGAGAGCCATTGTAAGTAACTAGCTCCATCAGAAACTAGATCTGCTATGAAAGCTATGAATATGCAGAATTTATTTTATTTATTTATTATTTAGATTTGTATGCCGCCCCTCTCCGCGGACTCGGGGCGGCTCACAGCAAAATATAACAAATCGTAACAAATCCAAATAAATTTAAAATATTTTAAAAAGTTTAAAAAGAACCCCATTTACTAACAAGTACACACACAAACATACCATGCATAAATTGTACATGCCCGGGGGAGGTGTTTAAGTTCCCCCATGCCTGACGGCAAAGGTGGGTTTTAAGGAGTTTACAGAAAGCAGGGAGAGTAGGGGCAGTTCTAATCTCTGGGGGGAGTTGGTTCCAGAGAGCCGGGGCCGCCACAGAGAAGGCTCTTCCCCTGGGGCCCACCAACCGACATTGTTTAGTTGATGGGACCCGGAGAAGGCCCACTCTGTGGGACCTAATCGGTCACTGGGATTCGTGCGGCAGAAGGCGGTCTCGGAGATATTCTGGTCCAGTGCCATGAAGGACTTTAAAGGTCATAACCAACACTTTGAATTGTGACCGGAAATTGATCGGCAGCCAATGCAGACTGCGGAGTGATGGCGAAACATGGGCATATCTAGGTAAGCCCATGACTGCTCTCGCAGCTGCATTCTGCACGATCTGAAGTTTCTGAACACTTTTCAAAGGTAGCCCCATGTAGAGAGCATTACAGTAGTCGAACCTCGAGGTGATGAGGGCATGAGTGACTGTGAGCAGTGAGTCCCGGTCCAGATAGGGCCACAACTGGTGCACCAGACGATGTATGCTATGTACTGCTTTCATCAGAATGTGGTTAGGGTTAGGTGGAACCTGGAGAGCTCATAATACTTTTTCTCCTGCTCAAGCCAGTGAGAAGGAGGTAATATAAAGAAACCTGCTCCATCTGTCATTCTGACTTCAAAAAACCAGTTGTGTCTCATATCTACAATAGCAAAAATAATTTCCCTCCCTTTCCATTGGATTTATCAATGGAATCTATGTATGGATCCAAATATTGAAAGTACAGTGCTTCTAACTGGAATACGACAGAAAGAAAGAGATAGCATTTTTCTGATTAATACTTCTGCCCAGTGTTCCCTCTATTTTTTGGGGGTGGGTGGGCGGAAAAGTATAGTGTCTGAGCGGCAGTCCCTTCGGGACTGGGCGGCACAGAAAAAATAAATAAATAAATAAATAAACAAACAAACAAACAAATAAAAAACCCACCCTGTTTTGCCTCAGAGAATTTCAAAATAAAATACTGTACTGTGTGTCTATAACAGTGAGCTCATAATAGGGCAACTCTATCAATATCAAAATGCCACTTAAATAGTTGAGCTAGTTTCAAACTAGATTTTGATTTTCTTTCTCTCTTCCTTACTCCCATTCTTTTTCTTTCTCTTTTCCTTCCTCTCTTTTTTCTATCTGTTTCTCTCTCTTCCTCTCTTCCTCTCTCTCTCCTTCCCTCTCACTCTTTCCCTCTCGGCTTCTGGGCAGGTTTGAAAAACTCTGAGTTGATGATGATTTTTAAGTGAGCGATTGCTCACTGCTCAGCTTAGAGGGAACTATGCTTCTACCATTAGTTTTAACTTTTCAAAACTAGCCTAACTCCATGTGGATATAAAAATGGAGACGGTCAAAAGACATTTTCCAATTGTGTATTATTATACGCACAAATTCTCTGTGTGTTTGTATAGAGATACACAAAACTACCTGCACTTTTAAATTATTTTAAATTCTTGTATTCATTTTTAATTTCATACAACTGAGATATTTCTCTCATTTTTGGAAGGACTTCTCTGGACTGCATAAAGTTTAAAAAGTCTTGTTACTTGCTTTAGCACTGGCAATTTGATCCCAGTATTTGCAGAAACACAAATTGAGCTCCAGTAGAATTGCTACAAAAGTTGCCACAATGTCAGTAACCAAGAAATAATTGATTTTACAACTCATTTTTCATCTTTAATAAACATTCTACCCAAGAACCAGACTTTATCTTGCTCTGCTTTTATAGTGATTTATATGTGACTGGCCATCTTTCAAGCAATCATTTTATCTGTGGAACACAACTAACTATGTCTTTGATGTATTCATTTTCAGATCCATTCTTCTCATTGCATCAAACATTTTTGTCACTCGTTCTTTACTTCCGCCGTATAACATTTTTATCATATTCAACAGCCTACATTCAACTCCATATTGCTGCAAAATATTTTATAATCCAAGCCTTTTCACTTTACATAAGCATATAAACAATGGAAGTTAGTTTTTCAAATCTCATACCGATCTCTAAAATGAGAAAGAAGTGTGGTGCCAGGCAGAAACATCAATAAAATGGGGACAATATTGTTCCAAAATTCATTATAGGAAGTTGACTCTTCATCTTTCTTGCACTGTACGAAAATAGTGTGAAATCCAGAGACATTCTCAACAGCTTGCTATGCCCAAAAAGGTATATTCTGATTTATATATTTTTAAATATAGCTATTTGAAATTAAATTCAATTTAGATGTGCACATTTGATGCTTTACAAAAAACTTGGAATTCCTTCAAGTGACCTACTTTCACGGGAATTAACAGTGCATAGATTTCAAGGGAAACATACAGGGAAATACTGATTTAAGTCATTCTTTAAACGGTCCATATTCTTGTGATGTTGATAGGAGAGATGCTGATATTTTACTGCTGGTTTACCAGTTCTATTTTTGTCTGCATTGAAGTGACCAGTCTGTTAGTTAAGACGATAAACTTATCTTCTCACCTTTCCTTAATTTTCATCAACTTCAAAGATACTTTTTCAATTAGGACATTTTGAACTCCTTTCATGATGTGTTTTGAAATCATTGAAGCTGCAAACCACAAATGTGGAGAGCATTTTGATAATTTTAAAGAATGGGCTAAATCGAATGTTTGCAGACTGAAATGAAACTTCTGTCTTAAGGTCTCCAAATCTTCACTGTTCAATATTGTCAATCAGCCTTATGTCCTGTTTTCTGTTAATTTCTTGAAAAGATAATGACTGTACACAGAAACCTCATCATACTTCCAAGAATTATTATTGGTAATTGTCCATTTATCTTGCATTAGGTAAAATCAGCTAAGCATCTAACCTATTATAAGGTAATGTACTGTTGTTATAAAAGCAGTATTCACGCAGGCTATAGTTCAGTGGCCAATTGGATTCTGTTTCATTTCAATAAAAATTTGAAATAATTGGATATCATTTATCCATTAAGAGGTATTTGCATATTAAAATTTAATTATCCCTTCCTATTGTTTGTTTATTAGAGAACATTAGAAATAGTGAATTGCTTATCATTTTTAGAAACCAGATGGATTTAAAATTTTAAATCTTTTTAAATCTCTAATGAGTTATTTCATCTTTTTCTTCTCTGATTTTTCCATCCCTTTGACCTTTAATAAGCTTCAGAACATAGCGTTTGACATTTCTCACCAGAAGGATAGTAGTCAAAGAGATCTTTTTGAAGGTGATTTGAAAGAAATGTGATTCAACCAAAGTGCATGTGGGATTGGGGGGAAAAAAATCCAGACACTGAATTACAGCAGTAATTTTAGGCTACTGAGTAATATAGTTTATTTCACATTGAAATTTGGGAGGTTCAATGTTCAAAGCATTCTCTTCTCTGTGTCCTTTCACATCTCAATTTATATTTAATTAGACTATAATCTAGAACAATGATGGCGAACCTATGGCACGGGTGCCACAGGTGGCACACGGAGCCCTATCTGCTGGTACGCGAGCCATTGCCATAACTCAGCTCCAACATGCATGTGTGTGCCGCCCAGCTGATTTTTCGCTCATACAGGGGCTCTGAGAAGGTTTTTTTGGCTTCCAGAGAGCCAGGGGGATGGGGGAGGGCGTTTTTACCCTCCCACTGCTCCAGGGAAGCCTTTGGAGCTTGGGGAGGGCGAAACACGAGCCTACTGGACCCACCAGAAGTTGGGAAAAAGGCCATTTCTGGCCTCCAGAGGACCTCAAGGGTTTTTTGCCTTCCCCAGGCTCTGAAATATGGATGTGGGCACTTGTGCATGCACGATAGTGCACACGCATGGTCTTTTGACACCCGAGGGAAAAAAGGTTCGCCATCACTGATCTAGAACATCAGTCCTTGGCTAGTAATTACAGAGTCTCAGCAGCTTAATGACACTGTTCTTGCAGTTCACATCCTAGCACTGCAGGGAAGGGTGAACTCCCACCACTCATCTTAATTTCTGTCCATCTAGCAGTACAAAATCCATGTTCTATGTGAGTAGATAAATAGGTACCACTTCAGTGTGCAGATGAGTTAGTGCTCCGTGCAGGCAGTCAGATTCCTCCCAGCTCTGAACCTTCCTGATTACAATGAAAGGGACTTTGTATGCCGCTGTAAGAAGAGCAGCTTGGTTTTTTTTCTTGTGCGAAGCCAAATTGCCCTCCTGTGATGTAGCTTGGGAAGCATGCGAGTGTGCCCTATAGAGCTGGCAAATTGGCAGCCAAACTTCTACATTGTGGTCTCTTGGCTAATGTAACAATGCCATATGCTAACAATAATAATAGTCCTGGACTGCTCTGAATCCATCTTCATTGTCATCAAGGGGCAGCAAATTTATTATTCCAGGTGTTTACTTGTCAAACTATCTGACAAAGCTTCATTTAAAAAAACTGTTGCCTGAGGCACTGAGCGACATGATTCTTCTCTCTTTTCTATTACAATAATTTCTTTGCTTTTGTTATTTCCATGTGTCGAAGATAATTGGACTAGCTTCAATGTTGGCAATACGTTTTGACATCTGGCTCAACTATGGCCATTAATCCATTATAGGGAATTCAGTGTACGCTTGACAGCACACACAGCTCTGTCATTTCTGCATCTGCTGTTTGAAATGATAGTTTATTTTATTTAATGATTAAGCAGTAGAGGCAGCATTCTCACAAATATGTTCACAAATAGAAGTGTGTTGAAATAATCCTGTATCTGCTCTGCTTTGAGGGCTGGGGGAAGGAAAAGGTGTAGGTCAAACCAAAACAAGTGTGAATGATAGTGAATTCAATCTAATTTAATGGGGTTTCCTTCCATGTAAATAAATGTTAAGGATTAGTCCACATATACTTTAACTGAGAGCTGTGTGTAGTTTGCATTTCAGTATAATATGGAGTATTACTTTAAAAACATTAAGTAGGCCCTCAAGGCAGTTGACAATAAATACATATATAACATATATAACAGAAACATTATAACTAAAACATAAAACTAGCACCAGTTAAAAAATATTCACAGTATCTATTAAATTGTTTGTTTCTTGCTTTGAAGAATATTTCAAGAATATGTCTATTAGTCTTCTAAATTAGTCATTAATTCCTAAGTGTAAATTATTCCAATGTCTCTAATAGCTTGTGTTGTTGTGCTAATGGATTATTTCCAAGGATTCATAGCATTTAGTAGACTAATGAATATAGTGAGCATAGTATTACTGCACAGTGATAAGTGGTTTTTGTTTCCTTGCCATGCCATTTCTTATGTTTGACAATGCTCTGAGGGCAAAGAATAAATGAGTAAGTCACATTTTTCAATTTTCATTTTCGACCCCATTTAGCAATGTCTTATCCATCCGTTCTTAACACGCCATTCTTAGTAGTTATATGAGTCCTGTCTACTTTGCAAGATCATAAGAAGGAACTGTGTCTAACCAAACTCCTGTTAGTAAGTGTGAATAAGCCATTATAAAAATATTTTTTCTTCACACTTGACATAATCTAAGATACAACACTTTTTAATGGAATTGCTCACAGATGCAGCACCAGAAGAGAGATGTTATTCACTGTATCCTTATATGCCAACATTTCGGTTAGATGATCACCATGACCACCGCCATCGTCTCATCTAGTTCCATCTTCTTTTTCTACATAAATTACATATGCAGTTAAGCCAGAGCTGGATTTATTTTTCAACCCAGCTGAGCCAATACAAATATCAGGAACACAATCCTAAACTAATGGAGAATGCAAATGTTAAATATTAATGGTTCTAATAACAACAATGCTTTTTTACCTTCAAATACATAATTAGCTTTGCAAAAGTATTGAATGCAGACTAACAATCACATAATCATAACATGCCTAAAATTCAATTGCATTTCAAATTCAGGCACTGCATTTTCATGGTTTGCTGCCTTAGATACTTGACTGCAAATCCAATGGGTCATTGTACTTTCAAAATGAGATTTCATATTATTACTAATAGCCTTTTCTGAATAATCAACAACTGCAGTGTCCCTAATTAATTAAAATATATTAAGAAAATGAACATTGCTATTGAAATTTAATTTCATTCCTATAGCTGCTATGTAATTATGAATGCAATCCAACATTTGAGGTTAAAGTAGCTTTTAATTAAAAAAAAAATCCCACATGTCTTTGTGGGAATTATCTTGATAGACAAAAAATATAATTCAAAACTGAGGATTTGACTATGGTGAAATTATTCCCTAGTTTGGGTAACATTTACTATCATGAACCTCTGAAAGGTGGAAGGATTGATTAGCATGGTCAACCCTACACAATCCTACACAGGGTTTTTTTATGGATTTTCCAGTATCCTAGCAGATAATTATGATCAGATGCTTGATTTGTTTGCCCTGGGCAATTCCTTCTACTATTGAGTCATAATGTATTTCTTGGTTTACTGGGGAGCTCTAGGATATATTGTGGCAGAAACAATGCTGAGAATATCAGAGGAAGTTGACAAACTGTAAATATGATGAAACACAAAGAAAGACTCATGTTTGAGTCTATCCTACATTATTGTCTAGTGCAACGTTTCCCAACCTTGGCAAGTTGAAGATATTTGGACTTCAACTCCCAGAATTCCCCAGCCAGCATTTGCTGGCTGGGGAATTCTAGGAGTTGAAGTCCAAATATCTTCAACTTGCCAAGGTTGGGAAACACTGGTCTAGTGCCATCTGATAGGTCTCTTTACACTCAATTGAATCAGACTAAGAAAAAAATAGACAAACCACTTCATGGCTACTGCAATACATTTGCACTTTTTCTGATCTTAGTCACTCAAATTCATCATGAGCAGAAATGGGCAGACTCCTCAAGGGCAGAAATGAAATAGTAATAAGACAGTGACTTTCAATTAGCTAGGATTCATTTTAGTTTATGTATATGCTCTTTGGCATGTACTCTGTTTTCTGTAGTTTACAGCTTATGTGGGTGGCCTGGAAGCATCTGAGTACTTAGATTTCAATTTTCAATGTCTTTTTAGGGGAAGGATTGTGCCAGATGCCCTTAAAGAATCATTGGTCTGCCTCTTTCCATAGAGGTTTTCTCTGGAGCCATGTTTTTAGAATTACTGTTTTCTTTCCCTTTTTAGGAAGGCTGTTGAGAGGATTATATGAAACCAATATTTGGGTTGCCTGTAAAGGGTGAATATTCCAGACAAGATCCCCCGTAATGGCACAGAGGTTAGAATGCATGACAGTGTTCCCTCGATTTTCACGGGTTCGAACTTCGCAAATAGCCTATACCACGGTTTTTCAAAATATATTAATTAAAAAATACTTCGTGTTTTTTTTCTATATCACGGTTTTTCCCACCCGATGACATCATACGTTATCGCCAAACTAATAAATTTTTGCAAATAAATAACAACAAAAAAATTATTGTTAATAAATAATTATGTTTATAAATATCAGGATCATTAAGTGTCTTATTCAATGGTGAGTACCAGTAATAATGGTTGTTAAGGGAATGGGAAATGGTAATTTAGAGGTTTAAAGGGTTAAGGGATGGCTTGTGATACTGTCCATAGCCAAAAATGGTGTTATTACTTCCGTATCTTTACTTCGTGGAAATTCGACTTTTGCGGGCGATCTCGGAACGCATCCCCCGCGAAAATCGAGGGAACACTGTACTGCTATTTATGCTGCCTACAATTTGGCAGTGTGACTCTCACCCTGCTCAAGATTAACTCAGTCTTTCATCCTTCTGAGGTGGTAAAATGAGGACCCAGATTACTGGGGGTAATAGGCTGATTTTGTAAACTGAGCTGGCTTCCTGAGTAAATAAAACGGCACAAACAACTATCTCCCAAACCTCTTTTATTTGTACAACTTCTAATTGTCATGAGCAGTCGTCATAAGTACAAAGAAAAATAAGTTTGACTAAAAGTATTTCATAGAAAAGTCTGAGTCTTGAGTTGCAATGACAAGATCTACAGATTAACTTAGTTGCTTCCTGCAAGGAACCCTTTTGTGTTTTCCACTTATATAGCCTAAGGGAGGGGCCACTTAGCCCCAAGCCTTACTCCCGAGTAGTCCTTCTCCTCTGGAACCTGTTCTTGCCTTTTGGCAGCTCTGAACATGCACGCATTGACAACAGGCGATGTTCTTCATCGCTCATGTCAGCCTCTGGAGGTTCTGGAGATAGGACAGACCTTCTCAATGTCCTGGCTGAATCCCTGCCTTTCTCCAGACTCCAGGCTTGGCCCAGGTTCCTCCTCATCCTCCTTGCTGTCCACCTCTGCTGTCAGGGCGCTAGTGGACCACACTGCCTTCACTTAGAGAAGGCACCATGAAGAGATATATAAGTGCTATTGCTATTGCTACTCTGCTCCTTTATTTATTTATTCATTTATTTATTCATTTATTCATTCATTCATTTATTTATTTATTCATTTATTTATTCATTCATTCATTCATTCATTCATTCATTTATTCATTTATTTATTCATTTATTTATTCATTTATTCATTTATTTATTCATTTATTCATTTATTGTGTCCAATACATAATACACATTGAAGAGAAAGATATATAATAATATAAGTAAAGAAAAGAATAGAAGAAAAGAAAAGATATAAAGGTGAACATATTTGAAAGGAAGAAAAGATAAATGAGATAAGGACAGACAATTGGACAGGGGACAGAAGGCACACTGGTGCACTTAGGCACGCCCCTTACTGACCTCTAAGGAACCTGGAGAGGTCAATCGTGGATAGTCTAAGGGAGAAATGTTTGGGGTTAGGGGCTGACACTACTGAGTCAGGTAATGAGTTCCACGCTTCGACAACTCGGTTGCTGAAGTCATATTTTTTACAGTCAAGTTTGGAGCGGTTAATATTAAGTTTGAATCTGTTGCGTGCTCTTGTGTTGTTGCGATTGAAGTCATTGACAGGTAGAACATTGCAGCATACGATCTTGTGGGCAATACTTAGATCGTGTTTTAGGCGACGTAGTTCTAAGCTTTCTAGCTTTCTCAGAGGATGTATCCAATAGGTGGAATTGCAGGAAGGGCAAGGAAAACAAGTCCTTTGTAGATCCGTGCAAGGTGTTTTTTTTGTTATTTAATATCTACATGGCCCTGCTGGGAAGGGTTCAGTTGCGGGTGACATATCATCAGGGGGTTGATGAATACTCAGCCATACATACGCCCTTGTAGGCCAGAGATGACACAGAATTCTTGATCTATGGTGGAGGTTATGGCCTTAATGAGGCAAAGCTTTTATGTTAAAAATAAGCAGTTGCCATTTTCCAAGTAGTATATGATTCTTTGTTCATTATAAATCAGAGAGTGGC
The DNA here is from genome assembly GCF_031021105.1 of Erythrolamprus reginae. Lineage (NCBI taxonomy): Eukaryota > Metazoa > Chordata > Lepidosauria > Squamata > Dipsadidae > Erythrolamprus > Erythrolamprus reginae. The sequence continues at coordinate 91,283,964 of NC_091954.1, read as the reverse complement.
ATTATCCTTGAGGTAACACACTACAACAGGGATCCCCAACCCCCTCCCCCCACCTGGTTCATGGACTGGTATCGGACCACGGCATGCCAACAACTGGGCTACACAAACAAGCAAAGCCCCATCTGCAGGATACAGGCAAAACATGAAACACAGAAACATAGAAGACTGACGGCAGAAAAAGACCTCATGGTCCATCTAGTCTGCCTTATACTATTTCCTGTATTTTATCTTACAATGGATATATGTTTAAATTCAGTTACTCTGGATTTACCACCCACGTCTGCTGGAAGTTTGTTCCAAGCATCTACTACTCTTTCAGTAAAATAATATTTTCTCATGTTGCTTTTGATCTTTCCCCCAACTAACTTCAGATTGTGTCCCCTTGTTCTTGTGTTCACTTTCCTATTAAAAACACTTCCCTCCTGAACCTTATTTAACCCTTTAACATATTTAAATGTTTCGATCATGTCCCCCCTTTTTCTTCTGTCCTCCAGACTATACAGGTTGAGTTCATTAAGTCTTTTCTGATACGTTTTATGCTTAAGATCTTCCACCACCTCTTTGGTCTATGGAAAAACCTCTCTCCACAGAACTGGTCCTTGGTGGTTGAAAGATTGGGAGCCATTGGTCTACAATGAAGGTGTCTACCAAGTGGCTCTTATAAGAATAGGCAAAGGCCATATCAAATGGACCTATGTGGAATGAATAAGTAATGGTAACTCATAACTCATGCCCTTGTTACTACTTGGAATGATTAATGAACTTGAGCCCATGTGGGGCAATCTTTGAATTCTATCCTAGAATTGCAATCGATGCAGAACACAGTCAATCAGATGCTGATGAGTAAAAACCACTTCAGTCACGTGACACATGTATTTCAGCCATTATGCTGGCTTCAGATTGTCTGACAGGAACAAGTTTTACCAACATAGCTTTACACCTAGGCATTCGAAGGATCATGTTCTCGACACGGAATCCATCCATTACATTTATCCCAGCTGAATGTGTTCACAATTAGTATATGAGAGGTCAGATCAGGAGGACTCCAGGGGTGGTATTTTCTGTGGAGGCACCCACCTTATGGAATACTCTTAACAATGGAAAGTAGAACTGCACCAACTTGAAATTTTTCAGTAGTTAAAACTGAACTATTCTGCATGACTTTTGAAAGATAGTGTCAATTAATAAAAGTGGGCGCCTTTGATTATGAGATTTGAAAGGGATATTGTTTTAATTGATATTCTGGTTTTAATATATGTTTTATAGCTCTGTTGTGTTTTATCTCTGTAAATCACTATGAATCACAAAATTTAGCACTACATTGATTTAATAAATAATCAAATAATCACCGATCAGTGTCAAGCTATTTCATTCAATGACTGGGGTAGAAATGGTGGTGGTATGGAAATACCCTCTAAATTTTTCCAGAGGCCTACACTGATCTTCTTGTAGAATGCCCCATCTACTGGTCATATGAACACTTCCAAATCTATCTCACATAAAATGATAATATACATTCCTTCTAAAAAAACATCCAGACTTGCAAATGGCCTGAGACAAAATCCAGATCTCAAATGTGACCCTCTGGTACTTGTTGACCTTCCATAACCTTGGCTAGGCCTACGGCTGACCTAAAGGCCCTAAATTCCTGAGATCATCTGATCAGCTGGCAATAAATGGAAGCCTCAAGATCAGGCTTTCCAAAACTCCAGCAATAGACTTCAGCAGGTCAGACAGTGCTCTTAATGTACAGCAACAAGGGTGAAACATTAGCAACAATCCCAAATGTTCCCTAAGACTCAGCATCAATCTGAAAGCTTCACTGGGCAAAAGGTAGAAGTTTCCAATCTTAGAAGTGAATTCTGCTGTGAGAACCATATTACATTTCAAAACAACTTCAAGAGGTGCTTAGTTTGAAATATAATGAAACAAGCCTTTAATGGTAACCCTGGCAAGAACCTTTTGTGAGAACATACATAATTCTGTGGATCTTATACATACAAAGGACTTTTTTTGATTTGCACAGATAATAGCTTTCATTTTATGCTGGAAAATCAGAATGTGGGGTGAATCTCCAAATCCTATTTGAAATGAATGAGTTCAGGTGGTAAAAACTTTTTCCTAGTTGTTCTACATTGTTTCCCCCATGAAAAAAGCTTAAAACACTGAAATAATTTAATACAGTCTCAGCAAACAGGAGAGCAAAAACTAGACTATTCTTGTTCATAGTTTCTGCAAAACTGTAATTTCCCGTTCCTGAATGAGACTGATGGGTTCTGTGAAAAGAAAAAAAAAGGTAAATAGCATGATGAGAAGAAGCTGCAAGAAACAAAATATGACTTTAATCTGGATAAGTCAGAATTTTAAGTTCTTCCAACTTTTTGTATTTAACATGGATTCTAGAGAAGCGATGGAGGAAGAGTAGGTCTGAATCTGATCGAACACTTGTAAGAGCTTTTATTAAGACTTACAAAGTGGCGCTCAAGGCGGCAAGATGCGCGTACCATGCCGCCTTGATTGCATCAGCGGAATCCCGCCCGGCCGCTCTGTTTAGGGTGACCTGCTCCCTTCTTAACCAGGGGGGAGTTGGGGAGCCCTTGCAGAGCAGTGCCGAGGATTTTAATATGTTTTTTGCTGATAAAATCGCTCAGATCCGGGCCGACCTCGACTCCAATTGGAAAACAGAGTCGACTGACAACGAGTCAGTCGAGGTGACTGGGGCATATACTTGTCCACCTGTCTGGGAAGAGTTTGATCTGGTGACACCTGATGAAGTGGACAAGGCCATTGGAGCTGTGAGTTCCGCCACCTGTTTACTGGATCCGTGTCCCTCCTGGTTGGTCTCGGCCAGCAGGGAGGTGACACAGAGCTGGGTCCAGGAGATTACCAACGCTTCCTTGGGGAAGGGAGTTTTTTCAACACTCTATAAAGAGGCGCTCGTGCGCCCCCTCCTCAAGAAGCCTTCCCTGGACCCAGCCGTACTTAATAACTATCGTCCAGTCTCCAACCTTCCCTTTATGGGGAAGGTTGTTGATAAGCTGGTGGCGCTCCAGCTCCCACGGTCCTTGGAAGAAGCCGATTATCTAGGTCCCCAGCAGTCAGGTTTCAGGCCCGGTTACAGCACGGAAACTGCTTTGGTCGCGTTGATGGATGATCTCTGGCGGGCCCGGGACAGGGGTTTATCCTCTGTCCTGGTGCTCCTTGACCTCTCAGCGGCTTTCGATACCATCGACCATGGTATCCTTCTGCACCGGCTGGAGGGGTTGGGGGTGGGAGGCACTGTTCTTCAGTGGTTCTCCTCCTACCTCTCCGGTCGGTCACAGTCGGTGTTAGTGGGGGGTCAGAGGTCAACTCCGAGGTCTCTCCCTTGTGGTGTGCCTCAGGGGTCGGTCCTCTCCCCCCTGCTATTTAATATCTACATGAAACCGCTGGGTGAGATCATCCAAGGGCATGGGGTGAGGTATCATCAGTATGCTGATGATACCCAGCTTTACATCTCCATCCCATGTCCAGTCAACGAAGCAGTGGAAGTGATGTGCCGGTGTCTGGAGGCTGTTGGGGCCTGGATGGGTGTCAACAGACTCAAACTCAACCCAGATAAGACGGAGTGGCTGTGGGTTTTGCCTCCCAAGGACAATCCCATCTGTCTGTCCATTACCCTGGGGGGGGGGAATTATTGACCCCCTCGGAGAGAGTCCGCAACTTGGGCGTCCTCCTCGAGCCACAGCTCACATTAGAGAACCATCTTTCAGCTGTGGCGAGGGGGGCGTTTGCCCAGGTTCGCCTGGTGCACCAGTTGCAGCCCTATCTGGACCGGGACTCATTGCTCACAGTCACTCATGCCCTCATCACCTCGAGGTTCGACTACTGTAATGCTCTCTACATGGGGCTACCTTTGAAAAGTGTTCGGAAACTTCAGATTGTGCAGAATGCACCTGTGAGAGCAGTCATGGGCTTACCTAGGTATGGCCATGTTTCACCATCACTCCGCAGTCTGCCTTGGCTGCCGATCAATTTCCGGTCACAATTCAAAGTGTTGGTTATGACCTTTAAAGCCCTTCATGGCACTGGACCAGAATATCTCCGAGACCGCCTTTTGCCACACGAATCCCAGCGACCGATTAGGTCCCACAGAGTGGGCCTTCTCCGGGTCCCGTCAACTAAACAATGTCGGTTGGCGGGCCCCAGGGAAAGAGCCTTCTCTGTGGCGGCCCCGACTCTCTGGAACCAACTCCCCCCAGAGATTAGAACTGCCCCTACTCTCCCTGCCTTCCGTAAACTCCTTAAAACCCACCTTTGCCGTCAGGCATGGGGGAACTGAAACACCTCCCCCGGGCATGTACAATTTATGCATGGTATGTTTGTGTGTGTGTTTGTTAGTAAAATGGGGTTCTTTTAAAAATCTTTTTAAATATTTTAAATTATATTTGGATTTGTCATGAATTGCTGTATCTTGCTGTGAGCCGCCCCGAGTCTGCGGAGAGGGGTGGCATACAAATCTAAATAATAAATAAATAAATAAATAAATTCTGGTGGGAAGTTAACAGGGAGCAGCAGCATAAAATGAAACAAGCAAAATTAAAAACAGAAAACAAGTATCTGGATTTGTCTAAATTTCTGTGGGTAAGATTAATAGAAAATGTATAAAATATTTTAAGTCCTCACCTCAATTTCTAAATTATTATACTCATTTAAAATGAAGATTAGTTCTGCAAAGAGCCTTCAAAATCTTGTCCTAAAGATCTTTATTGTTATGCTATTTTAGTAGCAGGCATAAACATAATGAACATTAGCTGCCCAGAATCACTAGGCTGAGTTGGACAGCTATAGAAATTGAATAAATAATTTAAGGGTAACATATTCTAGACAGCTGAATAATACTGCAGGGACTTTTGACTTTTTTTCTGATACTTGTTATTATCCTGCATCCTTAATTTCCTGTGGGAAATTGGGGACTCTACCACATCTGTCAGCAACAGAAAAGTAGGTACACGAAATGATAGGAAAATAAATTCTTTCAAATATGAGCTAGAAGGCTAGAAACAGCACTTAACACAAGCAGAATGAATAGTGCTCATCATGTCCCATAGCAAAAGGTACATTAATTGCCATTAAAGTTGAAAATGTTCAGTAATTATTTCAGGAAATGCTCAGGCTTCTGATTTTTGCATTATACAGAATTGTAATGAAAATATCTACTTGAATACTCATCCATTCCAAAAGCTTTGTACATCATAAATTAGTTTCAGAATATTTGACATTTATTTAAAAAAAAGTAATTACAGTCAGTAAAGATGCAGACTCAAAAGTGAAATTTGCAGACTTATAATGAAATGTATTATATGGAAAAAGTTATCTTAACCAATTATTTTGTTGATTTATTCTTATTCAGTGAAATTGAAAAAATGAACTCCAGAATCTACTGTTTTTCTCACTAGGGTTCACTACATATTTACTGGACACCCAGCGAACCAGTTTGGTGTAGTGGTTAAGGTACCAAGCTAGAAACAGGAAGACTGTGAGTTCTACTTCCACTTTACCACAAAGCAGTTGGATGACTTTGGATCAAACAATGTCGTTTGGCGGGCCCCAGGGGAAGAGGCTTCTCTGTGGTGGCCCCGGCCCTCTGGAATCTACTCCCCCCCGGAGATCAGAACTGCCCCCACCCTCCCTGTCTTTCGTAAACTACTCAAGACTCAGGCATGGGGGAGTTAAGATATTCCTCCCCCCTAGGCCATTACAGGTTATGCATGGTATGTTTGTGTGTATGTTTGGTTTTATTATAAGGGTTTTTAGTTGTTTAATTAATTGGATTTCTACATGCTGTTTTTATCATTGTTGTTAGCCGCCCCGAGTCTGCGGAGAGGGGCGGCATACAAATCCAATCAATAACTAACTAACTAACTAACTAACTAACTAACTAACTAACTAACTAACTAACTAACTAACTAACTAACTCATTCTCCTTCAACCTTCAGGAAGTGGCAACAGAAAACCACTTCCCAAGAAAACTACAAGAACAGAACCAGGAGACAATCCTTGACTCAAAAGGATAAACAAACAAACAAAAATCAGCACCATATACAAAGCCACATTTCTAATACTAAAGGATTCTGAGCTCTATGTCTGAAGGGACAAATGCCAATTTTGCATATGCTTACATTATTTTTATCTTATTTTAATTTTATAACAACTGGCTTAATAAAGCGCATAGCTCAATGTCTATGGAGATTCTCAGTCATCCAGGTCATGGTTGTCTCAAAGGTGCTTTTTCAAGAAGCAATTGGACTTTCTGGCTTTTCTTTGAAGACATTTCACTTCTCATCCAAGAAGCTACATGTTTTCAGAGAAAAACCAGAAATTCCAGTTGCCTCTTGAAAAAGAACCTTTGGGACAACTGGTTTAATATTTGAGAACTTTAGAAAATTCTTATTGAAGGAGGGAAAACAGAATTCTTGCCCTTTTCCCTATAAGAAATAGGCTACTACAGCTGCTTCAAAATGTCATCTACATATGTTTGCACATACAAACTTGATTATTTATTTATTGTTGTAAGCTGCTCTGAGTCCTTCGGGATTGGGCGGCATACAAATGTAATTAATTAAATAAATAAATAAATAAATAAATAAATACTAAATAAATAAATACTTTCATATCCTTCAATCAATACCTGAGTGAACATGTTTACATCAGGCACTGAAAAATGTAAGATGGTTAAAATTCTGCACATATGGCTTGACTGTAGTCAGCAGACATCTTTTTTGTGGTTCTGATAATCATTCAAAATCACTAGGCTTTACATGAAGTGGAAATAAGAGTCTAGTTGTATTAGCGAAAGCATTACAATGTAATTTTCAAAAGTAAAGAGTTTGTCTTGATTTATACCTACTTCCACTGAACCTTCTTCATCCACTGACTGTCTAAAATGATAGGTTTAGTATGAACTACACCTATTAAACTGTAGCAATTACATCATGGCCTGCCATTTGGGATTGCTGTCTACTAGAAGAGACTGTGCAACTTTTTACTGTAATTGTCACATAATTGTAATTGTCCCACAATCTGGGGTAAAACTGTCTACTTTGGAAAGCTGCAGACCAAGATTTTATAAACTACGAAGTATAAATGAAGTATAATTTAAAACAGGACTTGAAAGACTGCACATCCTTATTTCAATGTTGAAATGTATATTGTGGGCTGCTGCAATTCGATTGTTAGGGCTTTCCAATTGGCAAAATGATGATTTACAATCACTTACAAAAAGCCGATGACCCAAAATTATAGTTCTCCTACCAGAAGGCTGGGGTGACATTTATAGGGCTAGTCAGGTATATAATTAGGGTTTTTACTTACTGGAGGTTAATTTTTCTCACCCTCAAAAATTTCAAGAGGGATGAATCTCAACACCTAGATCCATAAGCTTGTTTCTTGCTAAATGACAGTGAATCTTGGAATCCTAGAGTGTTAAATTGGAACTAACTTTGCATCTAACCCGGTGTTGTTTTTCAAACCTGGCATGTTTAAGGGTGGACTTCAATTCCCAGAATTCCCCAGCCAGAAATCTGCAAATTGAAGTCCACGGATCTTGAAGCATGCTGGCTGTGGAATTCTGGGAGTTGAAGTCCTCTCATCTTAAACTTGCCAAGTTTGAAAGATTGATTGAATGGTCCATCTTTTCCCCTTCGATTCGCGCCTAGGCTGTGAGACCATCGACCTCACAGCTTTGAATAAGTTGGCAAAACGTTGCCCGCTTGTTAAACCATTGAAAATTGCCACTTAATAAAAGGCTGCGATTGTAATTACATATGTAGCACCCTGGGTGAGGCTGGACCAAAAATACCTTTCCGCTAAAAGTTGAAAATCTCTCACAAAAGATTCAAACGCACAAAGAATAATAGTTTGGTGGAAACGGCCCCCTCTCCCCCATTCCCGTTGCTGGGCAATCAATTACCACCGCTCGACGGCAGCAACGCCTGTAGCATCGCGGGTAATTCAGCCGCTTTCTTAAATACTAAACACGAGCCAGGTAGGGAATTCTGGGAATTGAAGTTCACACATCTTAAACTTCCGGTGGTTTAGAAACGCTCTTCTTGTTAGCACCCACGGAGCGGCGCTTGCGCCTGCGCACCAGCTTTCGTTTTCCAAACGGAAGTGAATAATCCTGTGTCAGACCGGCTTGAAGTTGGTGGCCGGTTCTGTTTCCGGAGGTCATCGCGACTGAGAAAGAAGGTCTCAAGAAACGCGTTTGCGTTGACCGGTTTACGATGAGCTATGAGAACCGCCGGGCTTGGGGCCGCAGGGGCGGCTCTCGCGCTTCACAGTCGTCCTCCCCCTCCTCCTCCTCTTCTTCCAGCGGTGGCAGAGGGGGCGGCCGCAGCCGACCTCCTCCACACCTGAAGGGCCGCGATATTGGCCTGTGGTACGCACGGAGACAAGGCGAGAGAAGCAAAGAAGTCGAGAGGCAGCAGGTGGGTGATGGAAAAAGAAGAGAAGGCGCGGAAGAGCTCAGTTTGCGATGCGGGATTATGCCTTGGCTTCCATTAAGGTCGTTTTTCTTTAGTACGCTGCGAAGCCTTGAAAGCACGCCGAAGACTTCGGCTGAGGAGTTGGGAGTTACTGCTATAGAAATGAGGGTGAAGTACGTCTTGAACGTAGGGTACCCTTAAATTTTTATTTATTTTGTTTTGTCAAGTATGTCTTGGTATACGAAGATATAACAATGTTTATATACACTGCTCAAAAAACAAAAACAAAATATAACTCTAAATAAATCAAACTATCCACTTAGGAAGCAGCACTGATTGACAATCAATTTCATTTTGTTTACAGCACATTCAACTTTGTACAGAACAAAATATTCAATGAGAATATTTCATTCATTCAGATCTAGGATGTATTATTTGAGTGTTCCCTTTATTTCATTGAGCAGTATCCATGATATTTGTAAAAGAGAAACATTAGGACAGGGAACAGAAGGTTCTCTGTTGCGCTTATGCACGCCCCTTACTGACCTCTTTGGAATCGGGTGAGGTCAACAGTGGATAGTCTAAGGGTAAAGTTTGGGGGTTGGGTGATGACAGAGTCAGGTAATGAGTTTCAGGCATGAACTACTCGGTTACTAAAGTCGTATTTCCTGCAGTCGAGTTTGGAGCGGTTTACTTTAAGTTTGTACCTGTTGTGTGCTTGTGTGTTGCTGTGGTTGAAGCTGAAGTAGTTGACAGGAAGTACGTAGCAGATAATTTTATGAACTATGCTCATGTTGTACTTAAAGTGAGGTTGTTCTGAGCTTTTTAATTTTAGGATTGTAAGTCTAGTTGCGTAGGGTATTTATTTATTTTTATTTGTTCAATTTTTATGCCGCCCTTCTCCTTAGACTCAGGGAAGCTTACAACATGTTAGCAATAGCACTTTTTAACAGAGATAGGCTATTGCCCCCACAATCTGGGTCCTCATTTTACCCACCTCGGAAGGATGGAAGGCTGAGTCAACCTTGAGCCGGTGATGAGGTTTGAACCGCTGACCTTCAGATCTACAAGTCAGCTTCAGTGGCCTGCAGTACAGCACTCTACCTGCTGCGCCACCCCGGGTATTCTGTTGTGAGTGGAGGGTTCTTCTAGTAAAGTATCTCTGGATGTTTTCTACAGTGTTTATGTTCAAAATGAGGTGTGGGTTCCAAACAGATGAGCTATATTCGAGGATTGGTCTGGCAAATGTTTTGTATGCTCTGGTTAGTAGTGTGGGATTACCAGAGCAAAAGCTATGTAGGATTAGGTTAACAACTTTTGAAGCTATTATGGCGATGTTGTTGCAGTGGGTTTTGGCACTTAGGTTATTTGAGATGAGTATTCCAAGGTCTTTTATGGAGTGAGGGTTGTCTGTAACATCTCGTTTGTTCAGCTTGTATTTGGTGTTCAGATTCTTTTTGCCAATGTGTAGGACAGAGATGTGTCCTACACATTGGGCTGTGAGGTTCTCGTATTCTATGAAAAGGGAAGAAAAAGAAAACTTACAGTTTTCATGAATAGTGGTATGCACTTTGACACTTTGGATAACATTGATCAGTGAGATAGTTAAATACAAAATAATATTAAATATTGCATGTTAAATGTTTAATAAGATACATTTTACTTACTTAGAGAGCTGTGGTGCATATGGATGAGCGCAGAGAAGAACAGATTGTACAACTGCTGAATACTGTCCAAAACAAAAATGAAAAAGAAGAAGAAGAAGAAGCAGCTATGTCTTGGTGGTCTGATGAAGAAGGGTAATAAGAACATTCAATCTTTTTTTGTTTTTGATAAAGTTACCTTATTTTTCAGTAGGAATTAGAAGCAAAGCAAGGACAGCTTAAGAATGGTAAAGCAAGTAGTACAGTCTGATTTGATTTCATATCCTGACTGCAGTTAAAAATATAAGTTTTGAGATCATCTGCTTAAGTCCCCTTCCGTTTACTAGTATCCCCAATAGATGGCATCTAGATCCAGTTAAATAACTCCAGTGAAACAAGAGTGACCATCGCTTAAGATAATCCATTCTAGTATTAAATAGTTCTCACTGATAAGAATTCCCCCCCTGGCGTATGATCAAATATATTTTCTTGTCATTTATACCCTTTGTTTCTTACCTGGCTTCTGCATTAAATCTAAATGGTACTTGCCTATCTTTTCCATGATAGCCTTCCAAATATTTGAAGACAGCTAAGCATAGCCGATGCCTCCAACTGTTCCTTTTAATCTTTTTCTTTTATCATCTTGGTTGCACTCCTGTGACATACTCTAGTCTGTCATTAAGTTTCCTAAAATGCAGTACCAGAATGACGTAATATTTTTGGCTCGGTCAAATACTAGACTAAAATAACAGAGTTGGAAGGAATCTTTGAGGTTCTTCCAATCCAATCCTCTGCTTAGGCAGGAAACCCTACAGACATCTTCATAAAAACTTCCAACTTCACAACTTCTGGAGACAAACTATTAGTTTCTTGTGGAACATTGAGTCTAATACTGTAGGCAAGATCCACTAAGTCTTTCACAACATTAGTCAGGTAAATAGATCATTCTATCAAAAAGGAGTCTTCGAGCGTTTGAACATGATTTATTCTTGACAAATCCATTCTAGCTCCTATCAAGTGTTATTCTTTCCTGTTTGCCGGCTGATTAATGTTTGATCCATTGTGCCACAGATTGACCATGTTGTAGTCATGATCAATATTTGCCTTTCTACCATCCTCTGTCAACATTTCTATCTTCTGTGCTTTCCATTGTCCATGCTACCCGAAACCAGTTTTGTAAAATCTCTATTGAGGGTGGGTGGGAGTGGAATGAAGTGTATGTAGTGTAGTATATACATACTGGTAGTTCTGTATGAACCACAAAAGATACTGGCAGCTCTGTTTTTGAAGCAAAGTGAATGCTAAATAAAACTAACTGCTTCTGAACCTCAACATTCCTTTGCTTTACAGACCTGTGAAGGTTGTAAATATGAGGATTGGTCATAAAGTTACTTTATTAGCACTGTCATATCACATGTTGTAGTGAAGCATATAACAGAGCTTTTTAGTTTGTCCATAGGTATTGACATTATCAGATAGATAAATTAGGTGAACTTTTGATATTTTTGAATGAACATATTGTCTTTTAAAAATGAATTACTTTAAATTATAACTTTAGTCCTGTGAGTAACTAATATTCTGCAGTTTGATTGCTTATGAAGATGAATGTCCTTTACTGTCATATTCTAAATACCATTTCCAACACTTTTTCTGAATGTTGTCTTCATTGACAATAGATATTTTTTGTATCTGTATTAAATAGTCAACAGCCCAACTGAGGTCAGACAGATAAGCGCACACATATAATTAAAGTTTTAGACTGCGTCTTATTTGAGACAGTATTGTGATATAAGCAGAGGGAGAATGGCAGATTAATACAACTGCAAACAAAGTACAGCTAAAATCTGATTCTGCAAGATTCGTTGAAATTAATTGCACCTGCTTAGTTGTAGATGACCAAGTAGTTATAGATCAGACTTTTATGATCTATACATTTCAATAATGTGCACTTTTTCACAATAGGAATATATGCAATTATTTTTTTCCAGGTATTCAAAGGAGGTTCCTGCTAAAACAAAGCCTGTGGTGGAAAAGCCTGTGGTGGAAAAGCCTGTGGTGGAGAAGGCTTCTGAAAAGAGAAGGCCAGCACTGGAAAAATCATTTCTGGTTCAAGATTCAGATTATCTTTTACAAGAAAATATGCCTGATAGTGACTTAGATGAACAATTTAAAGAAGAACTGAGAAAGAAAAAGTCTGATTCAAGATATATTGAGATGCAGGTACTGAGATTTTCTGAATGACAAGATATTATAATTCAATAGAGCTTGAGATATCAATCTTACAAATATAGAATCAGACTTATTTTCTGAGTTGATATGTATAGAAATATAACAGATATTTTCCCCTTCAGTCAAGAATGCTTAGCTATTGAAGTTTCATACTCTGAAATCCTGTTGGTAATGGAATGATGAGATGGAAGTGAGGGAGAAAAGTATATATTTATCTCTACTTGGAGTTAATAATTTTCATAATAATATAGAATCAATGTCAAGGTTTAGGAATAATGAAAATAAATTGACAGTTTAAATCACATTGAATTTAGTTTCAATGGAACTAGGATAAAGCCTTATAATCTTAGTACATAAAGCAACTTAGTTTGTGTCAGCAAACAAGGCACCAAGGTAATTAAACAACACCAAATATAGTCTTAAACCAAGATTGCGGGTAAGTGATTTGGCAAGGTAATTAAACAACACCAAATATAGTCTTAAATTAAGATTGCGGGTAAGTGATTTGGCAGATGAACTAATTCCAAAAAGTGTTAAAACTGTAATAGATCTGGAAATGTTCTTGGTGTCTCGGTAAAGTGAAAGAACAAAACTTAATAGGATAAAAAAACTCATGCATTGGTCTAGCAAGTGAGATAACCTATAGCACTGATGGCGAACCTGTGGCATGGGTGCCACAGGTGGCATGAGGAGCCATATCTGCTGGCATACAAGCCTACTGGGTCCACCGGAAGTTGGGAAACGGACCATTCTGGCCTCCAGAGGGCCTCCACGGGGAGTGGGAGGCCATTTTCACCCTCCCCAGGCATTGAATTATGGGTATGGACACTTGTGCATGGACAATAGTGCACACACTGACCTATAAGATTATGAATTATGCCCTCTGGGCAAATATTCTTGCAACTAATAAAAGAAGACTAATTGGAGAAGTTACATAATTAAATTCAATTGTGTCTCCTCTGCATAGATTTGGGGTATCATTTTTGTTTCAAACCAGTGTTGTTCAGTTAACAACAACAGGTGTAAAAAGCATATGGATCTCTGCTTGTTACTAAGTAGGATAAGCATTCATTTCCTTTCTTAAATTGTGATATCAACGAATAGCTGATCTGCAGTAGGCAGTTTGTCAGAGCTTTGGCATACTTTGAAAGATCTTATTGCTGTCCATGATATTTTCACTGAGGCTAGCACCCCAGTGATGTCACCAGTGTGACTTAGAGAAAGGAATGCTAAGGTATCTTTTTAGCAGAGATGCTGTTTTCCTAAATATTTGGTACATTTTGTCTTGCTTCAATCAATTTTTCAATTGATGTATCATGATACTTTAAAAAAATTATTAACTGTAAAGAGAAAACAGTTGATTAGGGGATATCACGGAATTTATGTCTTATAATTCTATTAAAATTTCAAGAAAAATGAATTGTGAAGTAACCAAGTTTCATGTTCTTTAATTTGCAGAGATTTCGTGAGAAATTGCCTTCCTTCAGTATGAGGAAGGTATGGAATGTTTATTGAAATAATTTGTTTGCATCTTTAACGGGGTTTGGATAAAGAGGTTTTATATAAACAAAATGAATGTTAAATAGTATCAGAAATTTCAATAACATATTAAAAAGTAGTGCAATAGGATGATTTCTCTGAAGGAGTTGAAGCTTGCTAATACACTAATAATGGATGTATTATCTGTTTCATTAAGGGCCTCATCAGGGTGGTGTTTGACCTCAGGGGTGGGGGTGGATTGGGTGTGGCCTGTTCACTGTCACTCGTGTTGGGAGCACCTGGGGTGGTCTGAGCGCTCTGTCAGTGAAAATAGGCTCCTGAGCTCTGTTTTCATCTGTGACTGCCTCCTGCAGTTCTTTGCCAGCGAAAACAGCTGGGAGGGCCACCTGCTGCTTGTCCTTTGTTATTTCCAAGTTGGCCCTGCGGGCCAGATCTAAGCACCCCATTGCACGGATGTGGCCCACAGGCCTTGAGTTTGACACCCCTGCACTATAACATGAGATTTAATTACCATTTTTAAAAAAAAACAGAATTGTTATCTAGTCTTCCTGCTGAGACAGTTATGAGCCTAATATTAAAACACTACTTTTAGTTAATATAGTTGATTTAAAATGTAGACTTTAATTCAAGAAATTAAGTAGTTTTTAAGTACTTAAAAGTTATTGTATTAATGCTAACATTTATTTATTGCCAAGCTATTTTAACAATCTTAAAAGAGATAACTTTTTTAGTAAAAAAAAAAGCCTCTTTTTAATATGTAAGGCTTGTGCCAGCCATAGTACATTGTTTTTGTTTCTATTTATTTCCATGGATTAATCGATTTTTCTGATTAGAGAATTAAGAATAAATCAGTTTTCTTTGCTAGAAATGCACCAAATGATAAGCATTTGCTTTCTGCAAATCCAGACTGGTTTTTAATGAATTCCCAACATATCTGGGTTTGGGTTTTTATTTTCCTTTTCCCAGAGGGGCTACAATTGGTATAATTGTTTCTGGCTATGTTGCATATATTTTTAAATTAATGATGTTTCTTTATTAATTAAATTAATTTATTTTATATTTTATAATTTATTTAGAGAATCAGTTCAGACAGATAACAAAACTGAAATCAAGCACTAAGTTGATCAGTGTGTAGTGTGAATTTTATTTGCTTCATCAATGAATTGGTGCATGGATGTGCAGGTGGTGCATTTACACACACAAAGTGACCACTTTTATACTTTTCAAAACAGGAACTTGTTAACCTTATAAATAATAGTCGGGTAACTGTCATAAGTGGTGAGACTGGTTGTGGAAAGACAACGCAGGTAACTCAGTTCATTTTGGATGACCATATTGAAAGAGGAAAAGGATCTTCTTGCAGGATTGTATGCACTCAGCCTAGGAGAATCAGTGCTATTTCTGTAAGTGGTATTTAACTCCATTCTGTAATTAAAAGTAACTCTGTTTTAGAAAAACATAGATTTTAATAAAGTGTTTATTTTTTAAAAAAAAATTAAGGTAGCAGAAAGAGTTGCAGCAGAAAGGGCTGAAAGCTGTGGTAATGGAAAAAGCACTGGATATCAAATTCGCCTTGAAAGGTACGTGATTCTTGTTTATAGCCTGACATTTCATAGAATGCAGATTCTCTTGAATATTTTGCAATCAGTTAGAAGTATACTTAACATTTGAGTGATTATTTAGCCAAGAATGTCTTAGGCATCACAGACGATAACTTGAACAAAAATGAAGCTCAGGAGTTTGACTAGCCTTTAAAATAGAGTACAGTACACATTTGCACAACTTTTGGAGACTCCACTGATGTGTTAAGAGTTGTAGCTTAATAATAATAGTTTTGTAGCCAAGCAGTGTTTTTACTGTGACAAATATTGATAGGAATAGAAATGATTGGTTAGTCACATTTTTGTACATATGTAGAGACACCTATATAATTAGACTGTTATCTAAGCACTGAAAAGACATAGCACATAGACAGTGATTGGCATAAAGAAAGATACAGTTCAGAAAATAGTAATGGAGAATTTGATTTATGAAGAAGGGAAATTTATGAATTTACGAAATTGCAGTGTCCGACTGGATGATGTAAGAAGAGTGGACATATCAAGGAAAGTATCAGGAGAAAAAAGGAATAAAAAATAAATAAGATGGTATTATTTCAGAATGTAGGAAATTCATAGGGCCTCATCTTTCTCGTGGATCATGAATACTGACACACATACTGAGGTCTAAGTTAGGCTTTAATGTGCTGCCTTTACAAATGCCTTGAATTTATTCTAGAAACACCCAAATGAGTTGAAGGAAAGAACAAAGGAGACAATTTAGTTATTATAGGTTTCTGAAGCAAACTGATTACAAAATTAATTTTGGTTAGTGAGGCTAAAACGGAAATATTAGGAGTGAAGATAAACTGGATTATTGACCAATTAATTGCTGTTACTTAATTATTGTCTGCCAGATTGAAGTGGGTAAATTGTTGGGATGCTATATTTACCAGTACAGTGATACCTCAAGATACGAACCCCTCGTCTTACGAACAACTCGTGATACGAACCCGGGGTTCAGAAAATTTTTGCCTCTTCTTACGAACTTTTTTCGAGTTACGAACCGGTATTCGGAGACTGCTGGGAAGCCGCGCGGCTGTTTTAAAAGGTGACAGCCGGGCGGCGGGGCTTCCCAGCACCCTCCCGAACCCGGAAGTTCGGCACAAGTTCGGGGTTCGGGGGGGTGCTGGGAAGCCCCCCAGCACCGGCTGCGACCTTTTAAAAGAGCCGCGCCGCTTCCCATCTGTCTCCTGAAGCCGAACGGCAAAGCCGAACTTCTGCGTTCGGCTTCAGGAGACAGCTGGGAAGCGGCGCGGCTGTTTTAAAAGGTCGCAGCCGGCCTGGGGGGCTTGCAAGCACCCCCCGAACCCGGGTTTGGGGTTCGGGGGGTGCTGGGAAGCCCCCCAGGCCGGCTGCGACCTTTTAAAACAGCCGTGCCGCTTCCCAGCTGTCTCCTGAAGCCAAACGCTAAAGCCGAACTTCCGCGTTCGGCTTCAGGAGACAGCTAGGAAGCCGCGCGGCTTTTTTAAAAGGTCGCAGCCGGCCTGGGGGGCTTCCCAGCACCCCTCCGAACCCCAACCCGGAAGTTCGGCAAAAGTTCGGGGTTCGGGAGGTTGCTGGGAAGCCCCCCAGCCCGGCGGTCACCTTTTAAAACAGCCGGGCAGATGGATGGAAAGCTAAAACCGGGCTGTTTCAGCTTTCCATCCCTTCACGTCCCTTCGCCGCTAAATCGTGTGGCAGCAAACATGCTTTGGGGATTTGGCTGGGGGGGAGAAGAAGTAGGACCTTCCTAACTCCCTCCCCCCCAGCCAAACCCCCAAAGCATGTTTGCTGCCACACGATTTAGCGGCGAAGTGACGTGAAGGGATGGAAAGCTGAAACCGCCCGGTTTCAGCTCCCCATTCCTCCACGTCACTTCGCTCCTGTCCTGGCTAAATCGTGTGGCAGCAAACAGGCTTTGGGGTTTTGGCTGGGGGGGAGGGAGTTAGGAAGGTCCTACTGCTTCCTCCCCCAGCCAAAAACACAAAGCCAGGCAGCCTCCAGCCGCCAAAGGAGCCTCCTGATTCTCCCCGCTTCTCTGTCCCGCTCATTACCCATGTCCGGCAGAAGCTGCTGCCCGATTGCTCTTAGCTGGCGGGATGCAAAGTGCTGGGGTGGGGGGGTGTCCTGACAGCCCCCCCACCCCAATGCGAGCGGCGGGGAGTCGCCCATGGCCGGCAGAAGATCGCTCTGCTGACCTGCTGCCTCGCGCGGAAGCCGGGCAAGAGCGATCTTCTGCCGGCCATGGGCGACTCCCCGTTGCTTGCCCATGGCCGGCAGAAGATCGCTCTTGCCCGGCTTCCCCGCGAGGCAGCAGGTCAGCATCCTCGGCGGGCGAGCGGCGGGGAAGCCGGCGGCTGTGGCAGCTGCTGCAAGAGGCTTCCCCGCCTCCTCAAAGCAGCCTCCCAAACCCGAACTTTCGCTGAGAAGCCCCGCCACCCGGCTGTCACCTTTTAAAACAGCCGGGGGGCTTCTCAGCAGCCTCCCAACGCCGAAGCCCCCGGGCTGTTTTAAAAGGTGACAGCCGGGCGGCAGCGGTTTTTTGCGGGGGTTTTTTATTGTTGCATGGATTAATTGACTTTACATTGTTCCCTATGGGAAACAATGTTCGTCTTACGAACCTTTCGTCTTACGAACTTCCTCCTTGCACCAATTAAGTTCGTATCATGAGGTATTACTGTATTTGAAAGAATTAGGATGATTGCCAGCAATCAACTAACAGAATAACACAGTTGGAAGGGAACTTAGAGGTATGACTGTAACTTGTAGCTTGCATCCTAAGATTTTTATTAATATTGATTGTTTCTTCATTGCTTATTTGACCCCTATGACAATCATTAAGCGTTGTACCACATGATTTTTGACAAATGTATCTTTTTCTCTTATGTACGCTAGAGCATGTGCACCAAGACAAATTCCTTGTGTGTCCAATCACATTTGGACAATAAAATTCTATTCTATTCTAACCTTTGTTTCATGTTCATGACTAAAGATGATTCAGGAAAGAACCTCCAAATTAAAGATTAATAGTAACATTTTAAAATGAATGAGATTTAATAAAGCAACCAATTTTTGCAAGATTTTGATATTCTCTTTTAAAATCTCCATATATTTTGGGCAACTGTGTCAAAAATATTTTGAAATTTTGACCACTATACCAGGTTTTGATGATTTAATGAAAGTTAAAACTATATTATTTTTATTTTGACCTTTTTGGTATAGTTGATGTAATACAATTTGTACAGAACTAATTGTAGATACTCATTTCTGTGAAGAGTTCCTTCCATTCTTTAGTGCAACTAGAATCCAAGAGAGGCATTTTCCTGATGTTTTTTTCAGCACCACTAAAATATATTGTATGCTGTTGAAGCAGCTTATAGATTGTTTCTAATGGCAGTGGAATATGATTGAATGCTTTGATCCACTCTCTTGATTTCAGTTGAGATATTGTCTAAGGAAATTTGTTGATAGAATTATAGTTGTCATCTTTATTTTGCGCAGCCACTCACTTCATTTGAATCTTAATAGGTGTATAGAACTATTGTTAAATCATATTGATTCATTATTGTTTTTGAAATTCTGTTTCCTCCTAATCTTCTATTCATTTTTTTTCAAATGCAAAAAAGGGAGAACTGAAGTATTTTTAATGGATTTCTTTCAGCCGGTTGCCAAGGAGACAAGGTTCAATTTTATACTGCACAACAGGAATTGTCCTGCAGTGGCTCCAGTCAGACAAGTATGTATTTTTTTAAAATCAAAGTAACCAGTAAATGTGCTTTTCAAGGATTTATTTAATGGAACCTTTGTTGCTGTTAACTATTATACTTGTTATGGTTAGTCATTTCTATTTACTTACAACTTCTTAATTGCATTTCTTGGTTTAAAAAACCACTATGTTTATTTTTTTGTAGACAGTTGTCCAGTGTAAGTCATGTAATCCTTGATGAAGTCCATGAGAGAAATCTTCAATCAGATGTTTTAATGGCAATAATTAAAGACCTCCTGAATGTACGACTAGATTTGAAAATAATTTTGATGAGCGCTACACTGAATGCTGAGAAGTTTTCAGATTATTTTGGTATACGACATACTCAACACTTTAATATGTAAAATGTAATTAGTTTTAACTTGTTAGTAAAATAAACCAAGTCTACACTGAGAAATTGTGCATGAAAATAGTATTGAATAATACTGAATCAGAATAGCTAAATCAAAATAGCTAATAAATGTTATGTGGCATGGCACATATTTTTAAATCAAACCAAGGTGCATATAAACTTTGCAAATTTTGCAAAATATAAAGTGAGGTCAGGACAAAAATTAAACAGGTCTGAGAGTAATTTCAAGTAATGTTTTACAGCATTTTTTATTTGGGTAAAAAGGAGGATTCTTATAGCTTGGGGTGATTTCACTGTGCAAAATAGGTGTTCCAAACTTAATATTTACATATATTTTTACATATTTTGGAAAGCAGAAATTTAATGAATTTGTTTGAAAGTGGGGTTTGGGATGTGCAGGTCCCCTTCTTAATCCATTATTTTCACACTTTGAAGACCACAGCACAATATTTATTTCTGGTGTTTCATAATTGTAGGTAAGTTAGATGCATGCTGACGGTTTTAGTTGGGTTTCTGCTGAGACACTATTGTGCTTTGCTGCTTGTAGCAAAGTAGCTGAGTCTCCAGAGAAGGGTGGCCTAGAAATCTAAATAATAATAATAAATAAACATTTCTAAACTTAGGCAAGTATATCCCATGTTATACTTGCTGTTAATTCAGCAACTTTGTATGAATACTGACGTTCTGCACATTCCCAAGATGTTACAGGCTTACTCTTTGACCTTCTAATGCAAAGATAGGTTTGCAGTTGGGTTTTTTGTTTGTAGTTTTTATGTTCCTTATAGTACTCTTGTGCATATGTAAAAAAATGCTTACATTTTTTAAAGAAACTAGACCAGTGCAATGTTTCTTTTGATAGATTCTTTTATTCTGTACATGCTTCACATTCTTGTCTTCTGGTACAATATTTTACGTCTCTGTTTCATTCACATAGCAGTTGTTAAAAATATTTTTTCTCTTCTTTACGGCAGAGGGTTGTCCTATGATCCATATTCCTGGCTTGGCTTATCCTGTCAAGGAATACCTTTTGGAAGATGTCATTGAAAAATTACGGTTAGTCAAAGACTTCCTTTTTCCTTTTCAGAATTAATTCTAATCTAGATTGTGTAGCACATAGATTTCAACATATGGATAAGGTTCCCCACTATTCTTTTCTTCATATTCCCACATGTGCTCCTGTACCTAAACCTTTTCAGAATAAATTTGAAGGTTAGTAGTTCAATAAACATTCAAAGTTGTGATAACACTGAATGACTGGCCTTGAACTTCCAGATATGGCATCTCCCGCACAATCATAAGATCACGATCTGGGCTCCCAGAAGATTTTGCAGCATCCCATGATCACACAATTGCTATTTGTATTCTTTTTGCCAGTTTCCTATAAGTAAGGTCAATGGGAATTTGAAATGGAAGGTTGCAAGTTGCTCCTACTGCTTTTCTTACAGTGAGAAAATTCCAGAGCTCTCATACCCAGTAGCATACAGTGGTACCTCTACTTACGAACTTAATTCATTCCGTGACCAGGTTCTTAAGTAGAAAAGTTTGTAAGAAGAAACCATTTTTCCCATAGGAATCAATGTAAAAGCAAATAATATGTGTGACTGGGGAAACCACAGGGAGGATGGAGGCCCTGTTTCCTCCCAGGAGATTTCTAGAGAGGCCCCAGGAGGCTTCTCTTTGCCTTTTCCGACCCTGTTTCCTCCCAGGAGATTCCTAGAGATGTCCCACAGATGCTTCTCCCTGCCTTTTCTGATTATAGTTTCGGAGGCTTGGGTTTGTAACTGGAAAATAGTTCTTGAGAGGAGGCAAAAAAATCTTGAACACCCGGTTCTTATCTAGAAAAGTTCGTAAGTAGAGTCGTTCTTAGGTAGAGGTACCACTGTACTTGCAATACTCTCTCCTCTATCTACACACAATTGCACTCCCCTACCTCACCTTGTAATATTCACCTGCCCTTTAGTCTGCTTGCAAGCTGCCTAGGAATTGCACCTTCCAGCCAGCTTCTGCATTAGGTTTGCTTGTGGGAAGCTGGCAGAAAGTTGCAAGTTGCAGTCATGTGAGGTCCTTGCCCAACAATCCATGATTTCCATGTAACTCTGGCAACAGTGACTGCTGAGATTGATGTTGAGTGATATGGTCAATAGCTAAGTGATATGGTCATATGATGTCATGCGTTACAACCATATTGCTTACTAATGGAAATTGCGTTCCTGATTACATTAAGGATTACTTGTGCAGTTTTTTTTAAAAAAGTGAAAATCCATTTTGCAAGCAAATATAATCTTGCTACAAGTCTGTAATCCTAACATTGTGTCTGTTTGAAGGTACATGCCAGAAAATACAGATCGCAGGCCACATTGGAAAAAAAGATTTATGCAGGGACACATAAGCAGACCAGAAAAGGAAGAAAAAGAAGAAATTTATCATGAACAATGGCCAGATTATGTAAAGCAACTAAGAACACAGTATGTATATTTCTTCTCCCTTTTCAAAGCAACTTTCAAATGTTCTTTTATCTACTAATTCTTAACTTTTTCTAAGCAAGCTGTTGACCAACTGATAGTTGACTTCACTGTAAATATGAGAGAGATATAAGTAGCAGTATTTTTTGAATTTTTTATATGTGTA
This sequence comes from Erythrolamprus reginae, assembly GCF_031021105.1. Classification (NCBI taxonomy): domain Eukaryota; kingdom Metazoa; phylum Chordata; class Lepidosauria; order Squamata; family Dipsadidae; genus Erythrolamprus; species Erythrolamprus reginae. The sequence continues at coordinate 91,261,801 of NC_091954.1, read as the reverse complement.
TTGAATTCTCAGTAAGTTAATTTATTTACAAATTAATTTACTGACAAATTTACAGTAGACATAAGTAGCTGTGTAAGGGAAAGCAAAAAAAAGTTTTCATTGCCTGAAATATTTTTTTACTATAATTCCTTTTTAGAACTATTACCTTGTCCTTAACACACATTATAACTAGTTCTGTTCTTTTTTTTCATACAATGAGAAGCAGCATAATCACTTTAAGCATAGCAATTTTGTGTTGGCAGTACTGACTCTTTATTCTCTGCATGATTTTTAGATATTCAGAAAGTACAATTGATGCACTGGGAATGATAGATGATGATAAAATTGATCTTGATTTAATAGCAGCATTAATAAGATATATTGCTCTTGAAGAAGAGGTGAGTTTCTTATTGGCTGTTAGACTTATTTGCTTGTTTTATTTACTTGTTTGTGCAGAGAAGTGTTCATATATCTTGAGAAATAGTGAAAATATGCTTGTTGGGAAGAAAATTAATAGGTTTGATTGAATTATTTTAAGAACCAGTTCATGTTTATAAACAGAAAATGCATGTTCTTATCTTTAGTTTTATAGTTTGAGAGAAAAACTTATGGAATATTTGTTATTTCTTTGTTAAGAAGAGGTTAATATAGCTTACATTCTGAACTTCCAATCTAGTCTAGCAGAAATGGGATGAAAATGAGAAAGTGGAAATAGTTTTTAATGTATGGTGTGTGGATAGAATTTTATCTGCTTTATATAAATAGAATAGGTAAATCTAGAAATCATCTCCACTCAATATCCAGCAGCTAGCCAGAGGGAGTTTACAATTTTATTTACAAAAGCAAATAGTACTAAGCAGAAAAATAGATTTAAATATTTCTGGTAGGCAACCGACACTCCTAGTATTGCAAATTTCCTACAGAAACCCCACAAGCATGAAACGAGAGATTTTGGTGTTAAAAAATTCCATGTCCCCCTGTTTCAGTTTCATTGGCATAATATATCCTTTGGTTGTTGGGGGGTGGAGAAAAAAGAGGGGGGGAAATGTAGGCCATGGCTTCAGATGAGGGTTGGCCTCCTTTGTTTAAACAAGTTCTATTTAAAAATATCACCCTAGAACTATATATGTGACCACATTGTATGCTATATTTATTAATTTAAAAATGCAGATGTGTTGTTTAATATACCTGTTTTATGTCCAGGAAGGCGCAATTCTAGTATTTCTTCCTGGATGGGATAACATTAGCACACTGCATGATCTTCTGATATCTCAAGTTATGTTTAAATCAGGTAAAATTTTAAAACTGAAATAGTTTCCATATGGTAAACTAGACTTTTTGTGAAATAATTCAGTAAATTTATTTTATTTATTTATTTATTGGATTTGTATGCCGCCCCTCTCTGCAGACTCAGGTCGGCATACAAATCCAATAATATAATTATTTTCAATTATACAATTTAATAAATTGTTTCAGTCATTCAGTCATTGGCTTGCATTACCTGGAATTTTGAGCTAAATCAACACTGTTGAGCAACTGCTCTAATTCATAAAGCTGTGTATACCTGCATTATGTTGAAAAATATAATAATGGCAAAAATACAATAATTGCTTTGCATGCTAGTGAATATCCAAGTCCTGATTTTCATGTTACACAATAGCTAAAGTGGGATTGTTGAACTGCTTGTTGTTGGAAAGGCAGCACAGTAAGTGTTAATGGAATTTAAGGTATAGGTCAAGGAGATGATGATGATGATGATAATAATAATATAAATATGATAATAGCAATATAAGTTGAAAAAGGTCATCTTAACGATTATCCATTTTAGCATAGCGGTACGTATTAAGTTTAGACATAACATACAATGTTTACTAGGGCAGTGTGAACTATTTTAAATAGGAATTTCAAGTATATTACTGTAAGGAAAGCATTCCCCTGTCCTTGAAGCATTAAAGTAGTGGTATCTTTTGTAAAGATTGGTGAGCCTGTTTGAAGAGTCCCCTTTTCCTCACAACTTTATCATTTTGTCTTTTTTTCATGTCCACACAAACATGCAGTTTGAGAGAATCTTTGGAGAAACTCTCCCTCCCACTCCAGCTATTAAAATTGTACATTTGGAACAGAGAACTCTAGAAAACCCTTCGTAACACAGAAAAACTAAATCATTCTTGAGAAGTGACTCTTCAGCTTTTCCTTAAAAATTAGCAGAGATGGAACACTCCAATTTCTGTAGATCAAGAGATCCATCCCTTCCAATATTTTTAATTAATTGAAAAGTATTTTTGAGAACAGTTTGTACAGCTTCATTGTCTTTTTATACTTAAGTTCTCTACTTTTTCTATTTCCTAACAGAATTTCATATACATTATTTTGTGTATTTTAATTTTCAGATAGGTTTGTCATCATACCGTTGCATTCGTTAATGCCTACTGTTAACCAGACTCAGGTATGTATAATTGGTGCTAACCATAATTTTATTAACTTTATCTGTAATAATAGTCTTCCCATACTGACTGTATCATTTGGCGACATCTTGAAGTTACAACAGGGTAAAAAAATAATAGCTTTACAACCAGTCCTTGCATTTAGGACTGTTGGTGCATCTAACATTCACTACTAGGGTGCTTTGCAACCTGGCATTTATTTATCTCATTTCTTTCCCACTTTTTAAGTGACTGCTTGATTTATAGTAGGAAACATACCATAGTATAAAAGGAGAAATAAAAGCAGAGATAAAAGTAATGGAAAAACAAAGTTAAAACTTAAGCTATTAAGTTACAGAGCTCGAGGGAGCAACTTCACATCACCAGCCACCTGCAAGATTGCATATTCCTTTTGTACCACACCTGCCAACTGGCAAACTCAGTTCTGATCCCTACTTGTGTGCTTTGCAACTGGCTTGGAACAAACAGAGTTAATAGGAAAAGCGAAAGTAAAATCATAAGTCATCTGATGTTTTGTTTTGTGACCATGGCGCTAAACTAAGTTGACAGTTCTAATTTCAGTCACTAGAAAATGTATGCATCTCTGAAAGATATCTTAAATTTGAATACAAATATTTGTTGTTGATTTAAATTAATTTAGTCTGGATTATCAAAAAAAGTAAATTTTCTTGAGCATTTTAAGTAATCTGAAAAAAATAAGCATTTTTCCTACTCTGAAAAAATTAAGTACGTACTCAGAATGTAGCCATACTAAATCCCACATGTGATAAAATGATCTTAACCCACCTTTCAGCAGTGTCACATATACCACACAAAGTCTTGTGGGATAAATATATCTCTTAATATAAATAATATAAGTGCAAAATAAATAATAAATATATATCTTAATCTAAAAAACATAATTCTTCAATTAGGGAAAACTATTCTACTTTCAAACACTTGTTTTTCATGAGTCTAAAAATTATTGGTGATAATCAGATTTTAACATAACAAGAATAGATTCACTTGTCTGTGGTGCTTGAATATGTTAGGAGTGGTTCAAATCACACTGATTTAAGCAAATCTATTCTATTTATAAATAGTTTATCTTCAGCTTCCATATTGCAATTTTTTAATTTCTCTTTGATTGCTAGTATTTGGTATTTCAAGTATGTGTTTCAGACTATATATTCATGGTTTGTTTTAACTGAAGTGATTTGATATTTAATAAATTTAATAATATATTTAAAATAAAAAATAAATAAAAATGGATTTTATAACAACATTTATTATCTTTGTGTCTTTTACATGCTTTTCTTTAGGTGTTCAAAAGGACCCCTCCTGGTGTTCGTAAAATTGTAATTGCTACAAATATTGCTGAGACTAGGTAAACATTATTTTATGCTTCTAGAAATATATGAAATTAATTTATTAACAAAAATTTTAGTAATTGAATTGAACTGAAGGTGATTTCTTTGCATTGTAGTAGGGATAAAATGGAGAAAAATATTTTTTCTGTTTTTTTCATCATCAGATTATTTTGTTTAGATATTTTAAAAGATATACAAGAGGATTTAGGCATTTTCAGCATTTACAAATTGAATTGCATTCCTGAGTTTAAAGTTAGTGACAGTGTCCATGGCAACTTTGCTGAACCTACCATATTTTGTTGAGCCAAGAATTGCAGTATTCTAAACCAGGATGTGGACCGTCTGTGCTGGGAAATTGTATAGGGCATGAAATTGAATTAGGCAGACTAACAGAATAAATGCAAAGATGCTTTATTTCTTTTTCTTTTTTTGGTTATGCCTCAGAAGGCACATCCGAAATTAAATGAATAGTACATTGCTATTTTGCTTGCACTGCTAAGTTTCCACTGTGCCAGTCTTCATTAAGGCAGATTTATTTGGCATAAGGTACCTGCTATAGATTATTTGGTGCTCAGACTGGCAATTCTTATTGATTAACGTAGCTAATTATATGTATAATTAACACTATGTCAAGGTTTCCCTGTTATATCTGGCAATGTGGTTTAATTCTAATATAGCAGTGTAAATTTGTCCTCTAATAATTTCACCATTTCACAATACAGTATTACCAGGATTGCCTTTATTTTATTTTATTTTATTTTATTTGACATTTTGGCAAAGGAGAAGGCATCAGCCAATGTTTATTGCTGTTCCTTGTGGCTTGATTCATCAGCCATGGGGGGGGGGGGGGATAATGTTTATTTCTTGCAAAGAGAAAATTACTTCATAAAGTATTAGCTAAAATCTGTGTGATGTAGATAAGCAAATAGCTTCTCTTTGTTTCTCATTTCTCTGTTTCTCATTTCTCTGTTTCTCATTTCTGCAGTATCACCATAGATGATGTAGTTTATGTTATAGATGGAGGAAAGATAAAAGAAACTCATTTTGACACGCAGAACAATATCAGCACCATGGCTGCAGAATGGGTTAGCAAAGCAAATGCCAAGCAAAGAAAAGGAAGAGCGGGCAGGTATGTGTAATATCTATTGTTATAAAATTTGTTCAGTAGGAAAATGTTGGCTCATTTGAAACATTTTCCACTTTAAAGACATTTTTATTTTTTCCCTTCACTGCAGATGCTTTCTTAATATTCAAGTCTTATTGCTTCCCTATTGAATTTTTATAAGCTGACTGGCTCTTCTAATTATAATACTTTTTTAATGAGTGGAAAAATCAAGGTAGCATAGCAGAGCCCCACTGTATTTTATGGTAGATATATCAGGGCATAGAAGTTGCTTTATGAAATGCAACCTCTGCTATCTTCATAGTTCACTCACACCATTTGAGTAAAAGTACCAAATAAGAATATATTTATACTTTTACAGAGTCCAACCCGGCCACTGCTACCACTTGTATAATGGTCTTCGTGCCAGTCTGCTAGATGATTATCAGTTGCCTGAAATCCTGAGGACTCCTTTGGAGGAACTGTGTTTGCAAATTAAGGTAATTTACCGCTCCAAGTCCTAGGAGAGGGGCGGCATACAAATCTAACTAATAATAATAATAATAATAATAATAATAATAATAATAATAATAATATAATAATAATAATAATATAATAATAATAATAATAATAATAATAATAATAATAATAATAATAATAATAATAATAATAATATAATTTACACAATTAGGACATTGATACTATATCCTGGTGAAGCCTTGGTCTTGCTCTTTAGGAAACCTATTTTATTAAAAAATATTGAATTGGTTATCTAGTAACTCCTCGATTTACGACCACAATTGAACTCAAAATTTCTGTTGCTAATCAAGAAAATTGCTAAGCAAGTTTTGCCCCATTTTATGACAGTTGCTAAGTGAAGCATTGTAGTTGTTAACTGAATAACATGGTTGTTAAATGAATCTGGATTTCCCCATTGTCTGTTTGTTAGAAGCTGACAGGGAAGGTTACAAATGATGATCATATGACACCAGGACAATGAGACTGTCAAATACATGCAAATTGCCAAGCGCCCAAATTTTGGTCATGTGATCATAGGGGTACTGCCACAGTTGTAAGTTTGAAAAATGGTCATAATACACTTTTTTCAGGGCCGTTGTAACTTTGAACATTAAACAAATGTTTTTTTAGTTAAGGACTACCTGTATACTTAATTATTATTTATTATTTATTAAATTTATATGCCTCTCCTCTCCAAAGACCGTTCCCACTGCCTATTTTTATTACAACCTCCTTGTGAGGTTATTGGGTCTGAAAGAGAATAACTGGTTACCCAACTGGCTTTCATGCCTGTTCTGTCGAGCTCTCTGGTAAAATCCTCCCAAAAATTCACAGATACAATTTCAGACACACACACGTTTGAAAATTCAAAACAATGTTCTTTATACCGAAAATGCAAATAAACAGAGCACTCTTTTTGTATAGCAAAGAGCACTTGTCTCCAAACAAATTGGTAATTTGTACAAGTCCCTTATCAGTTCTGTGAGGTAATTCACAGTCCTTCTTCTTTCACAAAGTGAAACACACTTTGCTCTGGCTTAGTTTCAAAGCGGGGGAAAATCAGCACACAAAAGGTCAAAGTCAGTAAAGCAGTCACGAAACACAAGGATCAGATAATCCTCCACAATGGCCAAACCCACAGGCTGTTATTTATAGCAGCCTCACTAATTACCACAGCCCCACCCAACCACAGGTGGCCTCATTTTCTTTGATAATAATCTCTCAGTTATTGTTGCCTATGCATAGCTCTCCGCATGCGTGGCTGTATCATTAACTCTTGTTCTGAATCCAAGGAGGAGCTAGATAATTGATCTCCTTCTGAGCTGTCTGCCACACTCTCCTCCTCCCTGTCACTCATGTCTTCTTGGTCAGAAGAGCCTTCAGAGCCTTCATCAGCAGATTCCACCGGGAGGGGGGGGGGGACAGGCCTGCAGCATGTGGATGTCTCCCCTACATCCACAGTCCTGGGGGCAGGAGCTGGGCCAGAGCTAACCACAACAATGCCCAAGAAAGAAATTACAGTAGTTAATTTCATGATTTCTAACTTCCTTCCAGAAATCAGCTTGGCTTCCTTAGTAATACTTTTAGGTAGACTAGCAATGGATGGATCCTTGAGAATTTCAGGGATGTGATTTTTCTCCCATCATCTTTCCATCTTCTTTGTGGTATTGTTGCTTTTGAGTTTCATGAACTCATTTGGGGTTTTGGAGTCATTAGGGTTGTGAATTAGCTATGTTTGTTTAGTTTTCTTACAGGTGATGTTTGATTGTAATTGTTTTACTTTATCATGGACAGATATAATTGAGTAAAATCATGGTTTTCTTTCAGATTTTGAAGCTTGGAGGTATCGCAAACTTTTTGATGAAGCTCATGGATCCACCATCACATGATGCTGTGTTGTTATCCATAAAGCATCTAAAGGAGTTGGTGAGAAGGAAAAGGGGGGACATGATCGAAACATTTAAATATGTTAAAGGGTTAAATAGGGTTCAGGAGGGAAGTGTTTTTAACAGGAAAGTGAACACAAGAACAAGGGGACACAATCTGAAGTTAGTTGGGGGAAAGATCAAAGGCAACATGAGAAAGTATTATTTTACTGAAAGAGTAGTAGATCCTTGGAACAAACTTCCAGCAGACGTGGTTGGTAAATCCACAGTAACCGAATTTAAACATGCCTGGGATAAACATATATCCATTGTAAGATAAAATACAGGAAATAGTAAAAGGGCAGACTAGATGGACCATGGGGTCTTTTTCTGCCGTCAGTCTTCTATGTTTCTATGTTATATACAGGTAGTCCTTGACTTACAACAGTTGACTGCCCATTCAAAGTTATAACAGCACTGAAAAATATGACTTATGACTTTCACAGTTATAAACTTTGCGGCATTTCTATGGTGATGTGATCAAAATTCAAGTACTTGGCAACTGCTTCATATTTATGTTTTTTGTATATTCGTTATTAATCTGTAGTCTGAATCTGTTTTTGAATTTTCTTGAATTTTTGCCAGTGGATAAAAAATGCAAGGAATGACTTTGTGACTGAATTTGGCCTTCATTTTCTATTTTCATGTGATGAAAGGATAAGTTTAGAATAAACACAGATATTCTTACAGTAAATATGTCATGCTAGATATTAAAACAGTAATGTGGCTACAAGAAACCTAATAAATTGTCCTAAACCTAATTTAGTAGTTCATTGACTTTATAAACCTAATTTAGTAGCTTGTTCTTCTTTATTAAAGCCATTATCCATCCTCTCCTCTTTCGTGTTGTATGCTTTTTCATTGATTCTGTCTCTTTCCTCTTCCCACTGATAGAATGCATTGGACAGTCAAGAACAGTTGACTCCCCTTGGTGTCCATTTGGCACGATTACCTGTGGAGCCACACATTGGAAAAATGATTCTGTTTGGAGCCTTATTCTGTTGCTTAGATCCTGTTCTCACTATTGCATCTGGCCTCAGCTTCAAGGACCCCTTTATCATTCCCTTGGTAATGTATCTGAAAATAAAATTAAAAATATGTAAAATGCCTTTTTAAAAAATGTTAGCAAGAAGTAGCTGGCAAAAATCCAATGGTTTACTTGGTTCTATTCTAATTGTAGCAAATTCAATGACACTTTGATGCATGCTCAGAAGGTATTTTTTTAGAATAGAATAGAATTTTATTGACCAAGTGTGATTGGAGACACAAGGAATTTATCCAGGTGCATATGCTCTCAGTGTACATAAAAGAAAAGATATGTTTCTCAAGAACCATAAGGTACAATACTTAATGATAGTCCGGGTACAAATAAGCAATCAAATCATATTAGGACTCAGTCAATAAAAATTGTAAGAATATGCACAGCAAAGTTACAGTCATAGTTATTTGTGGAAGATGAGTGATAGGAACGATGAGTAGATTAATAGTAGTACTGACTTAGGAAATAGTTTAACAGTGTTGAGGGAATTATCTGTTTAGCAGAGTGATGGCATTCAGAAAAAAACTATTCTTGCGTCTAATTGTTCTGGTGTGCAGTGCTCTATAGTGTCATTTTGAGGGTAGGAGTTGAAGCAGTTGGTGTACGTAAATATTTTCACCACCCTCTTTTTGACTCGTGCAGTATACAGGTCCTCAATGGAAGGCAGGTTGATAGCGATTGTTTTTTCTGCAGTTCTAATTAGACTTTGAAGTCTGTGACTTTCTTGTTGGGTTGCAGAACCAAACCAGACAATTGTAGAGGTGCAGATGACAGACTAAATAATTCCTCTGTAGAACTGTATCAACAGTTCCTTGGGCAGTTTGAGCTTTCTGAGTTGGCGCAGAAGGAACATTCTTTGTTGTGTTTTTCTGATGATGTTTTTGATATTAGGTGTCCATTTTAGATCTTGCAATATGGTCGAACATAGGAATTTGAAAATCTCTACTGTTTATATTGTGTTGTCTAGTATTGTAAAAGATGGAAGTATGGGCGGGTTTCTCCTAAAGTCTACCATCATGTCTATGGTTTTGAATGTATTCAGCTCCATATTGTTCTAGTCACACCGCAAGATTACTTGTTCAACCTTCTGTCTGTATGGGGATTCATCATTGTCTTGAATGAAGCCGATCACTGTTGTGTCATCTGTGAACTTCTGTACTTCAACAGATGGATCAATTAAATTTTCATCTGTTTCAATTAAAACTCTAAATAGATGAAAAAGTGTTCTTTGTTTATCTCAATAAGTATTTTCCTCCTCTAAAGGGTAAAGAAAAAATAGCAGATGCGAGAAGGAAGGAACTCTCAAGAAATTCTAAAAGTGATCACCTGACTGTTGTGAACGCTTTCAAGGTAATTCTGTTACAATTTGCAATCTGTAGTAATTTCAGAGGGTAGCTGCCTCTTTGAAAGAAAAGCATGCAGAATTCATAGATATAAGAAACCATTATTTCCTTTTTATTAAAAATATTGCTTTGGAATTATTTTTAAAAATCTATTATTTATTCCATTTTTATGCCTCCCATCTCCTTTTCAAGAAAACTATGGTTGATGGGATTATTCCTTCCCTATTCTTATTATATCTCATAATGCTATAAGGAAACTCTATTAATTTTGTTCTGGATTATTTCCTGTTTTGCATAAATACAAACAGAGTATAACAGAGATTATCAGGAAATAATAAGTATAACAGAGATTATCAGTACATGAACTTTTTCAAAAATAATGTTTTTAAAATATAAAATTTCCTATTACCTATGAAAATTCCTAAATCTACTTGGTATATGGCATCTCATTGTATTTTAAAAAACACATTTATTCAGTGCAGTTTTTCTTTGAGTTATTCTAGTAGGACCTGCATTAAAACATAAATCTTGTTTTCAGGGTTGGGAAGAAGCTCAGCGGCGTGGCTTCAGGTACGAGAAGGATTACTGCTGGGAGTACTTTCTTTCTTCCAATACCCTGCAGGTAAAAACTGCTTGCCTCTTTTGAAATGTAGGGAATCCAGACTACATTCCACCACATTGTCTCTGGCAGGAAACTGCATTTTACAAAATCTGCAAAAAATTACTTGGTGCTTATGTGTTATTCTCTAGATGCTGCGAAACATGAAAGGGCAATTTGCGGAACATCTCCTTGCAGCTGGGTTTGTGAATAGTAGAAACCCTTGGGATCCCAAATCCAACATTAACTCAGGTAAATATTGAGGAGGAAGCAAAATAACAGGCAGGCTTTGGGTTCTTCCGTGTAGGATTCTACTTCCCCTGTCTTTTCTTCCAGAAAACGAGAAGTTACTCAAAGCTGTTATCTGTGCTGGACTATATCCAAAGGTTGCAAAAATCCGAGCAAACTTCAGCAAAAAGAGAAAAATGTAAGGCTTCTGAAAATGTACTCTGAGACTACTTATTAGGAATGCATATAGATCAATTTATTAAATTGATAATATTGTAGCAAATGTACTACTCTGCTCAGATTTGGTGTGTAACCATTGAAGGCAATCCTTTTCAATGAGCACTCTTAGGCATACAGTGATCCCCCGCTCGTTGCGAGGGTTCCGTTCCAGGACCCCCCGCAACGAGCGGGTTTTCGCGAAGTAGCGCTGCGGAAGTAAAAACACCATCTGCGCATGTGCAGATGGTGTTTTTACTTCCGCAGCGCTAGCGAGGAGCCGAAGATTGGGGGCGGCGCGGCTGTTTTAAAATGTCGCCGCCGACATGGGGGGCTCGCTAGCACCCCCCTAACCCGGGTTGGGGGTTCAGGGGGGTGCTAGCGAGCCCCCCATGTCGGCGGGGACGTTTTAAAACACCCGCGCGACTTTCCAATGAGTCCCGAAGACAAACGCGTTGTCTTCGGGACTCATTGGAAAGTCGCGCGGGTGTTTTAAAACGTCCCCGCCGACATGGGGGGCTCGCTAGCACCCCCCCGAACCCCCAACCCGGGTTTGGGGGTGTGCTAGCGAGCCCCCCATGTCGGCGGGGACGTTTTAAAACACCTGCGCACCTTCCCAACTGAGCCCTCAAGCCTGAGGGCTCAGTTGGGAAGCGGCCCGAGCGAACGGCGTGGGCGGGAGAAGGGCGCGCGAGCCGCGGGCGCGTGGGCAGGCAGGCTGCGGACAAGCCGTTCGCTCGGGCCGCTTCCCAGCTGAGTACTCAGCTGGGAAGCGGCCCGAACGAAGCGGCAGCAGCGAGGAGTTTGCGTGGGCGGTGGGGAAACTCCTCGCTGATGCCAGCAAGAGGGAGAAGACCCAGGGAAGCCGCCCAGCAGCTGATCTCCCGGTTGCCATCTACGCATGCGTGCCCATAGAAAAAAAGGGCACGCATGCGTAGATGGTATTTTGACTTCCGGGTTGAAAAATCGCAAATTATCCTGTTCGCAATGGTCGGGGACGCAATAACCGGGGGATCACTGTATTACCTTTTTTTAAACAGCAGGATATGACTTTTCAACCATCCTTCAATCCTAGCTTCCAACAATGTAACCAACATGATGTAGGATCTTTTATAAGGTGTTTGTACAGTACAAGCTTTTGGGGGCTGCCCTAAAAATTTCTTGCAGTAATATGCAAGGAAGGTAGATTGAGAATTGGAAGACTAGGTCTATCCATGTTTTTGTTGCTTTACCTATGTTTAAGACATACCTGAAGCAGTTTAAACATGTTCCAATATGATTTTTTTTACTGGTAGTTCTTGCTTAATGACCTTAATTAGATCTAGAAGCTCTGCCGATGAGCAAAGCTGTCACTGAGAAATGGTGTGACTGCTGTCCAGCTGAAAAGTGGTAATATAATTCAGTTTCACACCATTGACTATGCTTACCTCCTAATAATTCCCCTCCACTTTGGAGTGCTTGAGTGCCTGCTTAATGTCTTGTTGTATAGAGCAGTGTAAACACACTGCAAACCTGGTCGGCAAACCATAGGGTCCTATGCAGACTTACTCTCTTGAAATACCTTTGTCTCTAATGTCTCCACATTGTAAGGAGGAGGGAAAGGAAAAACACCCCCACTATTCCTCTAAACAATCTTTTTGCCTCATTCTTTCAGAATGGAGCTTTCAGAGTGGAGAGTTTGGAGAGGAAGAGATTTCAAGAGAGTAATAAACATCTACATCCTAATCACCCTAATCTATCTCCCAACAAACGCAGAAACTGAGTTTGAGGATTATTTAGAATTGATGCTTACTTTGGTTATCTTAGGCTCGCCAAAGTCTTATCCAAATAACTATAATTTTTTTCTTTATGAAATCAACTAATCAGATGTTATTGAAGGGTAGGTAGCATTTTGATTGTATGAACATCTGAAAGCTCAAATAAGTTGCAATAGTATTGTTTTGTCACTAGATGGTGTTGCTAACGAACATTTTAACATCATCCCTCTTAATTGTTCTCCTTTACATATTCTAAAATTATGTTTGTTTAGCAAAAATATGTTAATTATTTTTGGGATATCCCGAATTAGTAAATGGTAGAAGAAACATATTCTACTATGAAAAAGCGAATAGCAAGGAAGCAGTGGGTTATCAGTTTGGAGCTATCTTTGTAGAAAAAGCAATCTCTTAAACTTGGAGAGGAAAAATAAAAGAATGTACACATTCAAGAGTACTAAATATACTTGTAGGAAACTAACTGGATTCTTTTAATTTTAATGAGGAATTTTAAAATATTATTCTTAATCTCTTTTACATGTACTGTTTAGTTCTAGGTTAAAATTTTACTGTAATATTTCTTAACTGTGGCAGACAACTCCCAAAATTCCCCAGCCATAGAGTTGAAATCCATACATCTTAAGGTTGTCAAGGTTGAGAAACTTTGGTTCAATATATAAGCTACTTTCTAATATATATTTACTGAGAGAAGACATATACAAGTATAATGTTCTACATCTAAATTGCTGATCCCTACATGGAACAATTGTTTTATTTCACCAAGGGAACTGCAATCCAGATTTTGTCCAATTTTCACCCTCTATGGTACTTTTTTTAGAGGTTCCCCCAACTCTTAGGAAAGTAAATCAGCAAATGGTCATTAACTTTTTCAGGCCCTTTTTAAAAAAAATAAGTTTTTTTTTATTCCTGCATGTCTTTTTCATGTAAGTTGTAACTGCTTTGTGTCTTTCAGGGTTAAAGTTTCCACCAAAACGGATGGAACAGTAAATATTCATCCCAAATCTGTGAATGTTGAAGAGACAGAATTCCATTACAACTGGCTAGTTTATCACTTGAAAATGAGAACAAGTAGCGTAAGTTAAACATTTTTTTACTTATTTTAAATATATGTGTGTATATAGATGGACGTTGGCTGAAACAGTTGTGGTATTTCTATGCTTGTTTCAATCTCAAACAACACTTATTAGTTACAGATATTAGCTAGAAATGATTAAGCTTTCGTCGAGAAACTAATAGCAGATAACCTTAGACTGGAAGATATCAATATTAAGATAAACATTAAGTATTAAATACTTAGTATTAAGTACTTAATATTTAAGTAAATCTCTATCTTATTGTATATTCACTTTTGCTTTTAATACAAAGCAAAAAGGTAACAAAGGTACCTTTGCTTAGCATTTGGCCCTCTGTAATACTTTAATAGTATAACAGAGAAAAATTTTATGTAATTATTACAAAAATATCTGAGTTGATTTGCGTTCAGTCAGGTGCCATAAAGGGCTGCTTTCAGACAATGATAAAACAAGCCTTTAAATTAATTAATTTAATTAATTAAATTAAACTCAGTGAATTAGATAATGTGAAATGTCTGATGGGTTAGAAATAACAACTGCTCATTTTTTCTTTGTGGTTACAGCAGGCAACAAATGTAACCTGCAAAGCTGCAGGAATGGGGTTTCATTGTAAATTATGACTTACTGTGCTATAGGGACATCGTAAAGGGATTTAAAATCAAATAATGTTCCAAGGCCTCATGTTGATTATTTTGCTATATTTATTGTGTGATAAATATTTTTGTCACTATAGATATACTTGTATGATTGTACGGAAGTTTCGCCATATTGTCTCTTGTTTTTCGGAGGAGATATTTCAATTCAAAAGGACAAAGAGCAGGATACAATTGCTGTAGATGAATGGATTGTTTTTCAATCTCCAGCAAGAATAGCACAGCTAGTAAAGGTGAGTGAGTTTCCACTACTCTCATGGAATAGGTCACTTAAAATATTTATTTATTAATTTTTATTTGATTTGATTTATAGCCTCCCCCCTTCTCCTCGTGAACTTAGGATGGCTCACAATGTTAAAAATAAACACAGTAAATGATAATAATACAGTTTAAAACATTAAAAATATATAAAACCTACTATTAAAGCAATCAATCATACCTCTGTTTCAAATAGTTGACACAATTTAATAATTATATTAAACAGACTATTTTTGAAAACATGTTTCATATAGATTATTTCCTTAAAATGTAGTAAATATGAAAAATATTAGGCATAATTCTATTTGAGTGTTACATTAAATGCTGATGCTTTAAATAGCTGCATCATTTTTTTCTACAGCCTGTGAAAAAAATAGGCAGTTTTAATTAATGGAGTGATGCCCCACTCAGAATCCAAAATACTTCTTCCAAATGATTTTCAAATCACACACAGAACTAACTTAGAAAACTGTTTAAAAACTTCCAAATACAGTACCGTACTTTTTGGAGTATAAGATGCTCCGTATTATAAGATGCACATTAGTTTTTGGGGAACAATAAAAAAAAATACTGCCTCTGCCTACCAGCATCCATCAGTATTCATCTGGCTAGCATCCCCCCCCAAAAGTGGATGGAAATATCTCTGCGTCTTATACAGGGTACATTGCCAAAGCGTTGCCTACCCCTTGGTCCTTCCTTCAGTCATTTCCGGCCTCCACATGTCACATTTTCTGTAAATTTTAAATTTTACACATATTTTCAACTTTTTAATTTTATTAGGCATATTGAGTATGTTGAATAGAAATTTAACTGATAAATTTAATTGCATTTGATAAAACATTGATGGGGAAAATGAAAAAAATGACTGCATAAAAAGAAAGAATGACGCCTTAGATTTTACAAATAAAGTATTATTTCCCAAAATAATGAGTGAAAAGAAGATGTGGAAGTTGCTTGGTATAAAATGAAAATAATTATGTTATAGAGTGTTACATAACTGTTTGTACAGTAATGGGAAGAATAGGGAAGTATGCTTCGTAAAAGATGAAGTTAAAGAGACTAAGAAAATGCTTCTAAGAAAATAGTGAAAAAATGATAAAAAGACTGTGCCTGGTATATCTTATATCTTATATAAAATAATAGTTACAGAAAATGTAGTCAAATAAACAAATAAAACTACAAAGAGAACACAAATGCAAAGTAAATGAAATAAAGAAATTTCAGGAAAAGGAAAGAATGTTTCAGATTTGTAGGAAAATGATAGTGATATATCAAAGAGAGAAATTGAAACAAGTACTTTAAACATTACTGTCAAGAGAAAAAAAATAAAAAAGGGTCATAAATGCTGTGAAAATTTTAAATATGCAGGTATACATAGTATAACTGGACAAACATGAGTATAGTTTATTGGCTGTGCAGCTTGTTTAACACATCATATATACATATATTCTCAGCGAAAACATGTGCCCTATATATATTTCATATATATATTTCATATATATATACTTAGATTAAATAGTAAATATTTTAAAAAGTATATTGTTTAGATAATCTAATACAGCTATATAAAAACAGAATACAGGTAATCCTCGACATACCATTGTTCTTTTAACAATGGTTCAAAATTACAATGGCATTGGAAAAAATGACTTAAAACCCATCCTTGAAGTTACAGTCATTGCAACACTACGCAGTCACATGATTATAAATTGTGAAGTTGGCTCACATTTACGATGGTTTCAGCAGCTTGCAATCGCATGACTGATTTGCAATCTCAGTTGGGGGACCACTTTAATGATTGTGTAATTTGCTAATTGATTCCATGATTTGCTTAATGACTATGATAAAAATGGTCTTAAAATCACATCTGGTACTCACTTAATGACCATATCACTTAATGCATGAAATTCCTGTCCTTATTGTGATTATAATCTGAAGATTACCTATAAAAACTAGATGTTACTCACTTTCGCCAACAACCCTTTTTTATCCTTAGGATTTGAAAAAAGAATTGGATGACCTTCTACAAGAGAAAATAGAAAATCCACAACCTGTGGACTGGAACAATACTAAATCAAGGGACACTGCAGTGTTGACAGCTATTATAGACTTAATCACTACACAAGAGAATGAAACTGCCAGAAACTTCGCGCCTCATTTCCAAAATGAACAATACAATTAATAGTGTTCCCTTGCTGTTGAAAACATGGTAGTGCTACCAATTTTTTTTCCATCTTTTAATTTTTTTTATACCTGAGAATCTTGATATTTAATCTTTAGTGTCAATATTTCATAATGGCTCTGTGTAAATGGCATGCAATGTATAAAGTACTTGTTTACATAGCTGTAAGTTTATTATCATCTGTAATATTGTGTATGTGTATCAAGTTATTTGCTGCTTCTTGTATAACTTTGATTTTCCCTCCGGCAAAAGTTGGATAAAATAAAAGAGGTAACTGATTTTTACATTCTTTGGCTTACACAATTCTGTGAAATTGTTGGTTTCAAAAATGACCAGATTAACTAAAATTCCACTTTTTGAATATATATTTGCATCATTTTAGTAGATAGAGTAATAAATATGTGCTGCGGTCCAGCTGTTCTGCATATAATGTAAGATATAACATGTTGACTTTCAGCAACCCAGACTTATTTACAACCTAAAGCCTTCTCTAATAGCTTGCAAAAAACTGTCAGCTCTTTGGATGGTGCCCTTTGTAAAGTGAATATAAGGCTGTGGAAAAGAAATAAGGTCCTTCAAATTCTATTTGAATAGCGTATTCTTTATTTTTAAAAATTGTTCCTGCAATTATAATTGAACCGATGTGCTCCTTTTTAAAAAATCAGTCTATCCACATACTTTTAATGTGTGCAACTCCCTGAATTCCCAGTCTTCCCAGCTGAGATTTGTGGGAGTTGAAATCACACATTTGGGGACTGTGCAGGCTTAGAAACATTATTTGTCCTAGTATTCATAATGCAGAAAATTATAGCATAATTATAGGATTATAGACTATTCATGAAGTTATTTCAAGAGTAGCAGAAATATGTTTTTATTATGTAAGTTATTAGCAGAGCTATTGTGTTGGCCATATCTGAATATCATTGCTGAACTCTTTAGAACTACACAAACATTCCTTGCAGAATCTGGATTTAAGCAGTATCAACTTAAACAGTTCAAATTATATAAATATCTTGACACTGATGTATCAATCCACATCCAGCTAAAGATTTTTCTTTAACCATAAAAATAGTACAAGACCTTCATCTTCCTGGGGCATGCAACTAAATCTTAGAAAACTTTTTAAAGATACTAGTTGTAATTTTATAGACATTGCTTGTGTGACCCGAGGTTTTGTTTGCTGAATATGTGTTTTGTATTTGATTTCTTGTATCCTGATAAACTCCTTATATTTGCCATAAATTACAGTGATCCCTCGAGTTTCGCGATCTCGATCTTCGCGAAACGCTATATCGCGATTTTTCAGCAATTGTTACCATCTCGATCTTCGCGAAACGCTATATCGCGATTTTTCCACCCGATGACGTCATACGTCATCACCAAGAGTCACTTCTCTGTCTCTTTCTCGTCATTCTCTGCTTCAATCATTTTCTCATTTCTCTTCCTTCCTCATCTTTCCTTCTCTCTCTTTCCCTATCTCTCCCCCTCTTGCTCTCCAGCGGCCGCCTAGCAGCTGATCTGCTCGGCAGCGCAGCAGCAGCGAGGAGCCGAACATCCGGGTTTCCCCTTTCCGTGGGCAGCGGGTTTCTTCGGCTCCTCGCTGGTCCCCAATTCCGCCAACATCAGGCTCTCCACACGCCCTTTCGCCGTAACACGAGAGCCTTCCGAAAACTCTTTCCGAGCGCCTCAGAGCAGCACCCCCACCCCTCTTTGATTCCCTCAACCCGCCCGGCCCCTCGCTCCCCTTTTCCACACGGGCCACCCAAGAAACGGTTCATCCCGTCTGGGCTTCCCCCCCCCTCTCGCTCGCTCGCACTCCCCCCATCCGTGTGCGTATGTGCGCGCGTGTGCACCCAGGCGCCTCCATCCCGGCGGGGACCACAGCTGCGGGGCTACCCGTCGTCGACCCTCCTCCGGCAGCTTCCTCCCGAGCCCCCACACACATACGACGGAGAAAGTGGCCACTTCAGTTTTTTTCCCGGGGGGCGTCGTCAAGCTCACCTCCAACCGAGAGAGGAGTCCGCGCTGCTCCGGCTGCCGTGTCTCCTTCTCCCTCCTTCTTCCACCCTCCGCCGCCGAGGTTACCAGGAAGGGAGAAGAAGAGTCCCTGGATGTTTCCCCGGATGTTCGGCTGCAGCGAGCGCCGAGCGCGCCTCCGGGAGGAGAAACTCGAAGCGCCGCGGACAGCAACCGGGTTGCCTCCGGGTCTGGGCTCTTGCGCTTTGCGTTGGGCGAGGCGGCGGCTGGCGCCGTTCATTGACTCTTCTCCCTTCCTGGCAACCTCGGCGGCGGAGAGTAGAAGAGCGATGAAAAAGAGGAGGAGGAGTCCGCGCTGCTCCGGCTGCGTGTCTCCTTCTCCCTCCTTCTTCCACCCTCCGCCGCCGAGGTCGCCAGGAAGGGAGAAGAAGAGTCAATGAACGGCGTCAGCCGCCGCCTCGCCCAACGCAAAGCGCGAGAGCCCAGACCCGGAGGCAACCCGCTTGCTGTCCGCGGCGCTTCGAGTTTCTCCTCCCGGAGGCGCGCTCGGAGCTCGCTGCAGCCGAACATCCGGGGAAACATCCGGGGACTCTTCTTCTCCCTTCCTGGCAACCTCGGCGGCGGAGGGTGGAAGAAGGAGGGAGAAGGAGACACGGCAGCCGGAGCAGCGCGGACTCCTCCTCCTCTTCTTCACCGCTCTTCCACCCTCCGCCGCCGAGGTCGCCAGGAAGGGAGAAGAAGAGTCCCCGGATGTTTGGCTGCAGCGAGCGCCGAGCGCGCCTCCGGGAGGAGAAACTCGAAGCGCCGCGGACAGCAAGCGGGTTGCCTCCGGGTCTGGGCTCTTGCGCTTTGCGTTGGGCGAGGCGGCGGCTGGCGCCGTTCATTGACTCTTCTCCCTTCCTGGCAACCTCGGCGGCGGAGAGTAGAAGAGCGATGAAAAAGAGGAGGAGGAGTCCGCGCTGCTCCGGCTGCGTGTCTCCTTCTCCCTCCTTCTTCCACCCTCCGCCGCCGAGGTCGCAGGAAGGGAGAAGAAGAGTCAATGAACGGCGTCAGCCGCCGCCTCGCCCAACGCAAAGCGCGAGAGCCCAGACCCGGAGGCAACCCGCTTGCTGTCCGCGGCGCTTCGAGTTTCTCCTCCCGGAGGCGCGCTCGGCGCTCGCTGCAAGCCGAACATCCGGGGGAAACATCCGGGGACTCTTCTTCTCCCTTCCTGGCAACCTCGGCGGCGGAGGGTGGAAGAAGGAGGGAGAAGGAGACACGGCAGCCGGAGCAGCGCGGACTCCTCCTCCTCTTCTTCACCGCTCTTCCACCCTCCGCCGCCGAGGTCGCCAGGAAGGGAGAAGAAGAGTCCCCGGATGTTTGGCTGCAGCGAGCGCCGAGCGCGCCTCGGGAGGAGAAACTCGAAGCGCCGCGGACAGCAAGCGGGTTGCCTCCGGATCTGGGCTCTCGCGCTTTGCGTTGGACGAGGCGGCGGCTGGCACCGTTCATTGACTCTTCTTCTCCCTTCCTGGCGACCTCGGCCGGTCCTTTTCGGGGCTGCGTTGCTGCATCCTCCGATGCGCCCACCGAGGAGATTCCTTCGCCCGAACGGAGGTGGCTGTGGTGGGTTCAAGGGACCAAGAGCCGGTCCTTTTCGGGGCTGCGTTGCAGCCTCTGAGGCCACTTCCGCCTCCGGACGAAGGAATCTTCTCGGTGGGCGGCATCGGAGGATGCAGCAACGCAGCCCCGAAAAGGACCGGCTGTTGGTCCCTTGAACCCACCACCGCCACCTCCGTTCGGGCGAAGGGATCTCCGCAGTGGGCGGCGGCGGCGGGTTCAAGGGACCAACAGCCGGTCCTTTTCGGGGCTGCGTTGCTGCATCCTCCGATGCCGCCCACCGAGGAGATTCCTTCATCCGGAGGCGGAAGTGGCCTCACTCCGGCTCCAAGCGCGGGGCCTGGGCGGCGGGCAAGCATTGGGAGGGCCTCGCCGTCCCCTGGCTGGAGAAGAGCTCCCCTCCCCACGATCTGGGACGGCATGGCCGTCATCAAGTTAGTGCGCGGCGGTCCTGATGGCGGGCAGGTGAACGGGCGAGCAGCAAACAGCGGGTGGGCGGGTGAATGGGCGAGCGGCAAACGGCGGACGGGCGGGTGAATGGGCGAGCAGCAAACGGCGGGCGGGCGGGTGAATGGGCGAGCAGCAAACGGCGGACGGGCGGGTGAATGGGCGAGCAGCAAATGGCGGGCGGGCGGGTGAATGGGCGAGCAGCAAACGGCGGGCGGGCGGGTGAATGGGCGAGCAGCAAACGGGCGGGCGGGTGAATGGGCGAGCAGCAAACGGCGAGCGGGCGGGTGAATGGGCGAGCAGCAAACGGCGGGTGGGCGGGTGAATGGGCGAGCAGCAAACGGCGGACGGGCGGGTGAATGGCGAGCAGCAAACGGCAAGCGGGCAGGTGAATGGGCGAGCAGCAAACGGCGGGTGGGCGGGTGAATGGTCGAGTAGCAAACGGCGGGTGGGCGGGTGAATGGGCGAGCAGCAAATGGCGGACGGGCGGGTGAATGGGCGAGCAGCAAACGGCGGACGGGCGGGTGAATGGGCGAGCAGCAAACGGTGAGCAGGCGGGTGAATGGGCGAGCAGCAAACGGCGGGTGGGCGGGTGAATGGGCGAGCAGCAAACGGCGGGCGGGCGGGTGAACGGGCAAGCGGTAAGCGGCAAGCGATCTTGGGGTTTCCCCTTTGCCTGGGCAGCGGGAAGACCAAGGGAAGATTCCTTCGGCCGCCCAACAGCTGATCTGCTCGGTAGCGCGGCAGCAGCGAGGAGCCAAAGATGAGGTTTCCCCGTTGCCCAGGCAAAGGGGAAACTCCATCTTCGGCTCCTCGCTGCTGCCGCGCAACCGAGCAGATCAGCTGTTGGGCGGCTGAATGAACCTTCCCTTGGTCTTCCCCACCGCCCACACGCAAACTCCACCCTCTGCGCATGTGCGGCCATGAAAAAATGGGCGCACATGCGCAGATTGTGTTTTTACTTCCGCACCGCTATATCGCGAAAAATCGAGTTTCGCGAGGGGTCTTGGAACGGAACCCTCGCGAAACTCGAGGGATCACTGTATGTCCAAAATTCCTATGTTTTGTTTTCTAAGTTGGTTTCCTAATATATTTTTTGCAATTTGCTCTAACATATATGCTTCATTTCCACTGACCGAGTGCTCGCTCAATCAAGGGCAGTTGGTTCACCTGGATCCAGGGTGGTACCAACTGACTGCCTGGCACTTGAGTGGGCTGCTCTGAAATGGCAACATTTCTCCTACAAGGTCATCTTGGAGGCCTTCCACTAAATGCATTTACTCTGCAATGTGGAAGGCATTCTGCTCTTGGAGGGCTGTTCCCCATTTCACTTTGTGATCCCTTGGATTCTGTTCTGTCTGGGTGCCCCCAGACTTCAACACCAACTGGAAAAAGCAGCCAGACACGCTGGTAAAAGCAAAAGCACTTTATAGTTTGAAAAATAAACACAGAGAAAAACCTGTTCTTCCCAACAGGCAGGCTATGAGGCTTCACAGCAGAGTCCTGATGGCCAGACAATACAGCAGACTTCTTGCTGGCACACCCAACACTGTAGAGAATAAGACCCACACCTTTTCCCCCCAAGGTTTCAGTATTCAAAGTCACAAACCAGAATTCCAAGACGCCAAAGATCACAGCCAGGTCCCAGGACTCCCAAAGATAATACTCCACAAGCCAGGAAGGGTGGGTCTGCCTTTTCAGCCTTTCCAGAGAGCACCACACCCAAACCCAGCTGTTGCCTCTTTAGTGCTGAAAGTACCTGGCTAATTGTCCCCTTCGTTGTGTTGCTCTTCTCTGCCGGAGATCGATTATTGCTTGTGCATTTTCATCTAAGGAATCCAGGCTGCTTGCTGGGGAGAGCTCTCTCTCGGGGGACTCTGGCTGTCCTCCCTCTCCCTCAGCCTGAGATTCCTCCTCCCCGTCTGCCTGAACCTCCTGTTCCTCATCCTCCCCCTCTGAGCAGGAAGCCGGCAGAGGATCAGCCGTTCCTTGAGGGGCCTCAGACGGAATCACAACAGATTCTAGACTTCCTCCAGGAGGACTTAGACAAGGCTTATCACCAAATATTATTTGGACACAGGTGGCGACACTGTCTTCCATCTTGTCCTGTGGGGAAGTTGAATCTCTGGTGCCCTTCCGTCAGTTCAATGGTTCCTAAAAGGGGCTATTAATTTGCATCCTCTGGTGGTTCATTAGTCCCCAACCTGGGACCTCACCAGAGTGCTGGACTTGCTCACCCAGCCTCCTTATGAACTATTACGGTCGGCTAGTCTCCAGCACCTGACTTATAAAGTGGTCTTCCTGGTGGCCATCACCTCATCCAGGAGGATCTTGGAATTTTCTGCTCTGGACATTGGCTATACATCTCTATCTCATCATTTCTATTGGCACCTATGCTTCTTGAGTGGCTACATCGAGTCTGTGTTCTTCGGCTTCATTGTAACTAGGGATTCCAGGCAAAGGAGGAGCCCTCAAATAAAGATTGACAGACTCAGTCCTACAAGCTGAATGGACAAAGTCAACCCATCCTGGATCCTCGGTCCACCCTACGAGAAGGAACGTATCAGGCAAGACCAATGCACCTTCCATTCTACACAGAATGGAACCCGGGATGGAATTGAGTGACTGATTATCCAATGGAAAACATGACTCAATGAATTTGGACTTAATTTGGCAAAAACTAAATACCTGGAATGCAGCAGCTAGACAGGTGGTATAATCAGTTGCTAGTACCCTGCTTGTAAAGGCCTGTGATTTTTGTTATCTTATATCCTGCATCACTGATGGTGACACACTTCTGATGCCTGGGCACAAGTGAATGTTCCTGGATGAAGTGGGGCCAAGTCGCCGGCGTCCTCTACATCTAGAAGATCCTATTGTGCCTTAAAAGTGCTACGCACATGGTTGCCCATCCAGTGGATAGAATTCTGGCCAACAAATAGACACTTACAGGCACTGCACACTATGGAAATATAAACGATCAGATGCTCATGGGGCAAGGGGATTCACCTGACTGGACCATACTGCAAACAAAGACATCTGGAAGGCCTTCAAAATTGCCCCAATTCCAGAAAAAATGAGAGAACTGGTAGTGTGACTGGTAGTGTGGACATGTGGTTAGAGCTGATGTGAAATCAATCGTGAGGTGGCACCTTGCACTCAGCCCAAGGGGAAGCAAAAAACCCTCAATGAAACACACCCGCACACATGCCCCTGTGCAAGATTTTGCTACCTGCACAGGTGTGGGAAGCAAATTTGCGCTTGATCACGCACTCATGCTCCAGAACTGCAGAGCTGAGCACAATTAGCCGTTCCGGCAGCAGCCCATCTCTGCTTACATGGATAAAGGGTCACCACTAAATATTGAGCAGCTAATGCTGCTTTACTAGATAAAGAGCTAAAATAATCTTGGGCAATTTTTACCTTAGCAGAGTTATTGAAGAAATTCTGCTACCATTCTTTTATGCTGTTCGTCCCACTCATAACGCCGGATCATAGAATAAATGTCATTTAGGAACAGATGGAACTTTCCAAAAGCACAAATTATGTTTATTTTGATACTGGCACACCAAAATAAACTTCAACAACGAACCCAGATATGATACAACCCTCTTATGCAAGTCAAATAATACAGGTAATACATGAGATTAGAGATAATAAAGTAAGGAAGCTGAGACTAAAAAGAAAATGGTTTTATTAAGAGAATAGAAACTGAGTACAGTACTAGAATCAATGGTTATTGTCTGATTCTCTCCTATTATCTGACTTCGGCTTCCTCGCTTCCTATTATTCTCATGTGATTCCCTCTTTGTTTTTTAAGCATTTTATGGCTATAGTGACATTTTTTGTTGCTTTTCTAAAGGGGCAAAGAAACGTGATAGTGCTGTTTAAGATCTGTGTGGTCTAGATGATGCATTTTCTCTGTGCAGAAGCATTTTTGCAGCCAGTTCCATTGTAAACAACATGTAACTAAATATTCTGTTTGGAAAACAAGATTTATTTATATACAAAGAGATACATAGATTGAAAATAACCATCTACAGCCCTGAACCAGCTGCCCCAATGCAGTTATCTTTTAAGGCTATGTACATTACATAACTTCCATTATGGTCGATGGGCATAATAAAGATTATTTTGATTGGCTTCTCAAAAATGTCATTGTCATTTTGATGGAAACCTAAATATGACAGTTGCTTTAATGTTCTATTCAGGACCATGTATTAGCATTCATTGTATCAGAAAGGATGTAGAAATTCATTTATGGTCCACTATTATACTTACTATAGAACTTTCATCTAAAGCGGCAGAAATAACTTCATGGATTTTTTTTAGCTGTTTCTTATTAAATCTTTCAGAATTACTAAAATATAAATGCCATGCCTATTTACATAAGCAAATGCACTGCAAATTAATAAATTATGACTATAAATGCAAATTAATTCCTTTGTACATCATGTGATGAAAGTTTCTCCGTACTGAAGGAGCGGGTCCAGCAGTCACATGGGTTGCTCATGTCCAATCCGGTGGAACTGAGCCTAGTGTTAAAAAAGCTTGCTGGATCCGCCCCTTCCCCAGAATTCGCTCAGTTCTCGCATCCTGCGGTTGTATTGTGATAGCTCGTTCAACATTCTAACACCTTCCCTTCGATCTTTCCTTCAAAAGTAGTAAGATTTGATTATACTTATTTGCTTACTTGCCTTAATAGCGCCAGCCGTTTGCGGCTCGGCTTTTTTCCTTTGGGAGAAGTTGCGGTTTCGTTTTCCCTCGGCTGTTCTTGCCGTTTACGATTCCCGCTGCCGCTTGTGGATTCTTTTAATCCTTTGGCCTGGAGGTCCTTGTGCAAGTATTGCTTCATTGATTTATTTATAGTGCTATTGTCAAAGGGCTTAAGAGATACCTCCTGCGGTGCGAGACGCTTGTTTCTAGTCTCCTGGACTTAGTCGATCGCTTCCCCTTTAAGATTTCTGTTACGGAGCGATTTTTTCGGCGCGAAGGCCTTCGCGCCCTTTTTTAACTTAGGCCTCTCGTGTTGGCCTTCTGCCAGCCGCGTAGGCCTTAGTCCACCGCTCGGATCCCGGAGTGGGCTTTGGGACGCTCAGGCTTAATTCTCCACCGGCTAAGCCTCCAACCAGAGTGCCTTGGTTACTTTAGTTAAAGTTTAGTTTAGTTTAGTTAAAGTTTAGGGAGGCTGGCCACGCTGTATTTGGGGACACGAACTCTGGGTTTGCCCAGATTGCCCTCAAGTCTCAGCAGCTCCGAGGCCTAGGAGCAGGATCCATTCCTCTTGGGAACTCCTTGAAATTCTTCTCCCTAATCATCCAGTTTATTTGGCTCAGCCTTGTCTTCTGTTAATTGTCAGACTATGGCTACTTTTCCCAAGAGAGGCACCACTCAAGGTCCCAGAGAGGCCAGGCCTACAGGCGATGAGATTACCAGTATCCCCCAGGCCTCGACCTCCTCTTCTTCAGGGGCCCGCCCCTTGACTAAAGTCACCAGGGCTGAGAAGAGAAGGGACCAAGCCCTACAAGGAAGTTTAAGATGCACTCCTTATCATCCATTTTGGCCGCCATCCACCCAGGAGATTTCATGGTTTCTTTAGACCTCACTGAGGCCTACCTCCATATTCCTATAGCCAAATGCCACAGAAAATTTTTACGTTTTTCTTTCCAGGGCAGGCATTTCCAGTATAGGGCGATGCCATTTGGCCTTTCCTCGGCCCCTAGGGTCTTTACAAAACTCTTGGGGTCTCTGGCGGCCTATATCCGGGCGTCACCCATCCACATTTTATGTTACCTTGATGATATTTTGGTTCATGGGAATTCCCTAGAGAAAGTGAAAGTAGACCTTTCTGTCACCATGTCGGTTCTACAGGACCATGGTTTTTCCATCAACTTTGACAAAAGTCACCTCCAACCTTCCACATC
Source organism: Erythrolamprus reginae (assembly GCF_031021105.1). NCBI lineage: Eukaryota > Metazoa > Chordata > Lepidosauria > Squamata > Dipsadidae > Erythrolamprus > Erythrolamprus reginae. Next base: position 91,235,174 of record NC_091954.1, on the reverse strand, counting down.
CATTTTACACCTGGGATCCATTATAAATTCAGAATCTTCCCAGGTCTTTCTCTCTCCTGAGAGAAAAACCAGTATAGGGGAGTTAATTTCACGCATTTTATCTCAACCTTCAGTTTCCATAGTAACCCTGTCTTCCCTTTTGGGGAAGATGGTGTCATGCATAGGCATCATTCCTTGGGCTCGCCTTCATGCTAGGGAACTACAGTGGCTCCTATTACCCTTTCAGAGATCGGGGCACAGCAACTCAAGTCGTCGCATTGTCATCCCACCAATTGTTCGCAGATCCTTCAAGTGGTGGAAGTCTCCAGCCATGGACAAAGGATCCCCTTTCAGGTGCCCGGATCAATTTGTCATCACCACAGACGCCAGTCTATCGGGATGGGGCGCCCACGCCCAGGGGATGATAGCCCAGGGCACGTGGTCCCCGGAGGAAGCTTCCAAGCCAATCAATTGGCTAGAGTTAAGAGCCGTATCCCTGGCTCTGAAGCAATTCTCTCCTCGCATCCCCAACCGGCACGTTCTCATTCTCACCGACAACATTGCCACAAAAAGCCATATCTGCAGACAGGGGGGCACGAGATCCAAGGCCCTCATGAGGGAGGCCCTCAAGTTAGGCCTTTGGGCAGAAAAACACCTTCGGTCGCTCCTAGCCGACCACATCTCGAGGAGCCTCAACGTCCAGGCGGATTGGCTATCTCGAGCAACGATAGACCCAGGAGAGTGGAATCTCCATCAAGACCTGTTCCATCAAATCAGCCTCAGATTCGGCCTACCAGTCCTGGATCTCTTCGCGACCAATGCGAACGCCCAACTCCCTCGCTTTTTTTCCAGATTTCCATCCCCGGGAGCAGAAGCAATCAATGCCCTCCGGAGCCCATGGCCTCCAGGACTACTATACGCATTCCCTCCAATTCCAATTCTCCCGGACGTGATTCACAAGGTCCTCACCGAGAGGGCCCGAGTAATCCTAATCGCCCCTCATTGGCCCCGCCGGCCCTGGTTCGCCGATCTCCAACAGTTGTCCGTCCAGGACCCTTGGCGACTCCCCGTTTCGGGGGATATGCTACGGCAGGGGGCCTCATTCCATCCAGACCCGGAGTGGTTCCACCTCACCGCCTGGCTGTTATCAGGAGAGACTTAGAACTACGTGGCCACGACCCCGACACAGTGGAGGTCATTTTAAAGGCCAGAAGGGGTTCGACCAATCGAATCTACGACCATACATGGTCCAAGTTTCACCAGTGGTGTCTACAGGAGGGCCTCTCTCCCCTGTGCATCCCCATACACAGGATCATTTCCTTCCTTATGCAAGGTTTCCATCAAGGCCTCTCCACCAGCACCCTCCGGCGTCATCTGGCGGCCATTTCCTCTGTCCTAGCGGGGCCCCGCAGACAGCCTCTCCGTTCCTTTCCAGAGGTGCAGGAATTCCTCAAGGGTATAGCCAACCTCAGACCTTCCAAGGTCCACAGGTATCCATCCTGGGATTTGCCACGGGTTCTCCATTCCCTCACGCAGGCACCCTACGAACCCCTAAAATCGGCGTCCCTCAGGTACCTATCCTTTAAAGTAGCATTCCTGGTGGCAATTACCTCTGCCCGACGCATTTCGGAGCTGGCTGCCCTCTCAATCAGGCAGGACCTCTGCCAATTTCATCAAGACAAGGTAGTCTTACGACTGGACCCCACCTTCTTACCCAAGGTCAGTTCCATGTTCCACAGATCCCAGGATATTGTCTTACCTTCCTTCTGCCTCCAACGAGACCATCCCTTGGCAATTAGATGGCACACCCTGGATCTCATTAGAGCGCTGAGGATCTATATCCAACGCACAGGACCCTTTCGGAGGTCAGAAGCACTTTTTATAGCCTATCACCCCAGAGTCATGAGTGCCAAAGTGTCTTCAACAGTGATAGGCCGTTGGATCAGAGGGACTATATCTAAGGCCTACGAGTCGGCCTCCCTTTCAGTTCCAAGGAACATCACAGCGCATTCCACCAGGAGCGCAGCCACCTCGGCCGCTTGGGCGACTCAAGCCCCGTTGGAGGAGGTCTGCAAAGCAGCCACTTGGGCCTCGCCAAATTCCTTCATCAGGCACTACAAAATTGACTCTTACGCCTCAGCGGACGCTGCCTTCGGCAGAAGGGTACTCCAATCCGTTATCTCTCACGATAGCAATCTAATCCCACCCTAGGGACCATCTATTGGGTATGTCCCATGTGACTGCTGGACCCGCTCCTTCAGTACGGAGAATAGGCGTTGATTGCTTACCTGAACGCCTCTTCTCGTACGGTGAGCGGGTACAGCAGTCACTTCCCGCCCTTGTATGTGTCTTCTTTACCTTCCTATAACCTTTTTTCCTCTAACAATAAGAGTTGAACACTAAAGAGCTTCACATCTGAGCCTAGTCTACGGATTCGCGAATTCTGGGGAAGGGGCGGATCCAGCAAGCTTTTTTAACACTAGGCTCAGTTCCACCGGATTGGACATGAGCAACCCATGTGACTGCTGTACCCGCTCACCGTACGAGAAGAGGCGTTCAGGTAAGCAATCAACGCCTAATTTCATCACATAATGAAAAGGAAGGGGTAAAGGAAGACTATACTTTTCACAATCCAATATTCTACTTTGATGAAAAGGTAATTGCTAAAAGCAACTTGAAATCAATGATATAAAATTAACACAGTATATATGAACTCAAGTCATGTCGTAGAGCATGTAGAAAGAGCAATTTTAAAGCACTGCTACAATTCTTAACCCATTTAAAATAATGTATGGGATTGTTTACCCTTTAATTGGAAAGTTTCCATGACACGGGTATGATTGAATAGTTAAATGATTTTTAAAAAATTAATTACCGGTACTGTATTTTGAAAGAAAAATTGGTGGTTTGGGGATGGGAAAAAACTAATTAAAACATTTTTTTTTTAAATGAAATGCCAGTAAACTTACCATCTTCTATTACACACCAATGATAAATGTTTGCTTTGTATACACTGAAAATATACAGTATTATATTCTGTTTATCTACTCCCATTCATTCTTCCCCTCCCCAAACCTCAAATGTTCATTGCAATGTTGCTTTTATTGTGATAAAATCCCCAAATATTTTCTAGTCCACTTAATATGCATAATGTGGTCACCAGGAGTATCTCCTGCAATACTATTTGTACCACCACAACTTAGATAACTTCTCAGTGCAGTTCTCATTTCACACTACAGTAGAAGAATTTGGGGTACGCAGAACACCACAGATGTCAGGGTATTGGTGGGTGGTACAAAGTCCTTTGTCTAAATAACTTGGGAGTAAATTTAGCAACCATGTTTACATATTTGTTGGCATCCTCGTCTATAAGAGTGCATTGTACTCTTATAGACCAAACTGCCTGCCTTTTTGTATGAATTATTGTATGCATTCATTCCATCACAAAGCAGCAAAAGAAACTTCTGCAGAATGATGCTTAGTGCAGCCTTAAGCAGAATAGAGGAACATCTGATGGACTTCAAGTATTAAACATGATTTGAGTTGCCAGTACCAGAATAAGACTATGTTGCTTTTGCTGGCAGAAGTTTTCTCAGAGGACTTCTGGGTGGTCTAATAACTCATTCCAAGCTGAAACTGTTCAGTCTGAATATCATGACAAGGGAGCTATTTTTTCCCCTGTTACTACCAAGTTACTGATATAATGGCATCTTCATCCCTTGTACTTGGTGGTGGGTCAAGAGGGGAGAATTGCTACATCTTTGACAAAACAACAAAGGCAAGCAGGAAAAGGAAATTAATGGGGTTTAAAAAATAAAGCCATTTTTTTTTACCAATTCAAGGGACTTGTCCTGATTCAACAGTTAATGAAGAAGAAACACACATGTAAAACATGTAAAATAGTTTGCCCATAAACTTACATATCTTAAAATTTAACCCATGATGGCGCAGTAGATAGAATGCAGTGTTGCAGGCTAATTCTACTGACAGCCGGCAAGTCAATTCTCACTGGCTCAACGTTGACTCAGCCTTCCATCCTTCCGAGGTTGGTAAAATGAGGACCCACTGTTGGAGGCAATATGCTGACTCTGTAAACTACTTAGGGAGGCCTGTAAAGCACATATAAGCAGTATATAAAGTCTAAGTGTTACTGTGAGCCCTACTTTTTTATGGCATGGTTACCATAATCCAGATGGCCAGTAGATGACCAGATGGCAGTGAAGAGCTAAGTAAATTCTCTTTCTCTCTTCACACCATCTGCTATCATGGAATGGCCACCTGAACCCAAATATTTAGTTATTGTAGCTCACTGAAGTTTAAGCCTTGTATAGTAGCATTTTTGCTGGTGGTTGCCAGTTGATTGCATTTTTTTAAAAGTCTTACCTTAACCTTGATTAAACAAACTAACTTCATATTCCTTCCTTTTAATTTTACCAGTCTTTATCTTTCACTCAATCAATTACAATTGTAGATTTGATTTCAATTCTTTTTCCAGGTCAGGATTTCTTCAAGGTGTTAAAAACCTTCTTTTGTAGATCAAATTAGAAAACATTGTCCAATCGTTCTTTTGGTTTATTATTTGTAAATCTTACCATTTTATTATCTTATCATTTTTAAAGTTTAAAAAAGTTTTAAAACATTTTCATTTTTAAAACTTCAACCAGTTTCTTTTATATCCCCAAATCATTTTCTTAACCTGTCATCTATTGATTTGCATATCTATTCCTTCCTTAACATCTTTTAGACATTGCCTGTCCATAGAAACAGATGTCAATATTATTGATATTGTAGTTACTAACATCTGGCTCCACTCTTCAGAGCTTTAATATTTTGTATCACTTTGTAAGTCTCAGTACTGACATCAGTCTGGTATTTTTGTTTCTTTTTGCTTACAATCTGTAGTTTTCTGTTCTGTCCAATTTCTAAAAATTGCTATCACATGAAATTTCTATAAGTTTTTTCCCATAAGTTGTTTTTTATACTTAATTTCAAGTTTTATAGTAAAAATGAACACTCCAAATTGATCTATCCATAAATCCATTTATAATTTTCTTAAACTAAAATATTATTTATCTTTTTGCTGTTTATTTCAAATTATTTTAAGTCCTTAGGTTTGTAATTAAAAATTGTAATTTTTTTCAGAATTGACTATAAATTTGCCCAGCGAAGACTGTTCAATCTTCTTGTTCCAAAAATCAAAACTAAGGTGGCTAATAGGTAATCTGCAAAAATAATTAGAAAGTGATGTTTGTGAACTCATTCTTCTTAAAAGGTTCCATTGTAGTTCTGAGTAAGTTGAGTCTCATGACAATCAAACCTGTGAGGACCACTGTCTGTCAGCCCTGGAGGCCATCTTTTACTTTGGATCTTCAGGGCTGCCACACTTGGTGAATGGACATGCTGTGGGAAATGAGATGAGGGTGGATGGAGACAGGGTGAGGTGTATAGCTATACACCTGCACCTGGAGAGCCAAGACTGGGAAGCAACTCCAGTTGGGACAGGGACATGATTGGACCGTGATGGTGAAGGGAAAGAACCTTGATTTTGATTTGAGTGGGGAAAACCCGGAGACCTTTCAGTTTCAGGTTTTTCCAAGATGTACCAATATGACATCATAAATAAAATGGAACATTGAGAATGTCTGCACTGGAGTTTTACTTCTACTAGGGCTGTTATTTGGAACCCTGACATTGTCTCATGAGGAGCAACCATTCTGAGCACACATGGGCAATTTCCCATCTTCTCCTTATCTGGAGATTGGATGCATGGAATCAGTCTACTCACCATTCCTTCGCCTTTGCTATGGTTATAATCCCTGTGTCTTCATTCATCTTATGCCCCCAATTAGTATCACAGTGTATGCTATGAAATCAGTTGTGTTTCAGTTCAACTGAATTCAGTTGGAAGAGCGATAGTCAATGTTCATGGGTCTCAGCAGCCTTTCTTATACCTCAAAATATACCAATAGCTAGTTCAATCATGTGCACCACAGCAGCTGCAACCATAACAGCAGGTTGATCCAATTCAAAATGTTGATTGTGGAAGTGAAAGTGATGAAAACTGTTTATTAAATTAAAATAGAAGATGAAATGATGGACTACAGAACTAGTTTTTATAACAAAGGTATATTAGATATAAGATACAGGAATATTTTTTAAAAACTGTAAATAGGAATGCTATCAAACATATGCTATCAATAAATCAACATTTATTTTTATAAAAATTTAAAAACAAAGTTTATTGTGTAGAAATTGATCCTGACGAACCCTTATTTACCTTGAATTGAGTTAATTTCTTCCGTTCTTAAAAATCTATCTTCATACATCTGATCAGCTACCAACATAAAATGGAGGGGACCAAAATGCCATTGACTTTAGTGCAAATTATAGAGTACATGTGTTATAGAGAACTTTATACATTAGTTTCTAGGCCTAGCAAACGTCCCATTCTTTCCATATTTTTATCAATTGTGGCTTGACATGTGATCTCCTTGGCACATTCCATTGGAAACCAGCCTCTTTCTCCATCACGTAGTCGCTCTCCTTCATACCAACCTGCAATGGAGTGCAAAAGGGATTAAACACATCAAAAGCCACCATAAGGACAAAGAAACCTGTCGGATCCAACGGAGCTCAACTGAGACCATTAATTTATTTAATCTTTGTGTATTACCCTCCAGTAATTAGCGATAATCAATGATTTACTAAAATAAGATAGGCAGCTTGCACCCCCTTGAGCCCCAAGCACATCCAGGACTGCATCAGCTCTACTTTACTTGCACCAATTTTTTTCCCTTCAAGGGAAGGACAATAGAAAAGTAACTGTAGGATAATCACCAGAAACTATAATGATGTCTTTACCTCTCCACCATCTGTCTAGTTAATATTCCTTTGGAGAGAAGATACAGAACTTTTTTTTTTTGTATCAGTGGATAAGGGAAGCAGTGGCTTTGCTTTCCCAAGCAGAGAAAAATGAATGATTTCAAAGAGTAAAGTTTAATGGACATGCTAATATCATTACATTAAACCCTGATCCTCCTTGGACTCTTTTATTAAAAAACTTAAACTTCTTTGGCCTCTGGACATAATTTAATAAAGTTCCCAAAGACTATATTTTGCCTTACATCAAATTAGTTAGAAACCATCAGCTTGTACAGACTGAAACTAGGTAAGCAATGATAAATGCCCTACCAGCGTTTTTTAAAAATACAACAATTACCTTCAACACAATTCCTGAGCAAGTACAAAAGAATGCAGCATAAAAGGCAGCCCTAAGCAACAGAATAGGCCAGAGTAGGGCGTTGGGGGCAGCTGGCAGTAATGAATAGGCGGGTGGCCAAAAAGTAATTGTAAACATGTTCAATGTTTTTAACATTTTAATTATTTAATATGGTAGTTTTATGCTATTAAAAGCCACCTAGAGTTACTTAACAGTGAGATGGGCTGCATATAAACTTAATAAAATGAATAAATGTAGGTGAAACCCAGCAGCACTCGTTTTGATTGTGTGAGCACAGAAGTATTGCAGAACTTTGAGGACCAATTGTAAATCCCTTTGCTCAGTTCTATGGTAACTTGGAATGCTCACTGAACATTAAGCAAGGACCATCTGTGTTATTTTGGCTGCTTTCTAAAGGATAATGATTTACTACCATAGTTGTGAAATACAGAAAAGTGCTACGTAATTAACTTTCAGAACAGCAATACATATAATGTTACCAAAAGCACATATTCCAAATACTCCAAACGGATTGGGGGGGGGGGGCATTTAAAACTGGTTCTTACATATGAAATCTCAAATAAGATATCCTAACTCTGTAAGAATAAATGACAGACAGTAATGTACAATACAAATGCTAAAGACCTTTGCATTTAAAAGAGTTTCACAGCCACTAAACAACTGAAAAAGTCCTTTACTTACCATCTTGGACTTTTTGATCAATAAGAACTACATCAGAAGCCTGCAGGGATAATTCATCAGGTTGCTTGGCAGTGTATGACCTGATAACTTCTACCTGAGTCAATGCTAAGGGAGAAAAATAGTATTTATTGAGTCATATGGTAAATTTCAAAAGCTCAGGAGAATCAAACAGCATACAAAAAGACGCAAGATCAAAAATGTTTAGGTAAATTATTTTTAACTATCAATTACATCCAAAGCTATAGACCAGTAGGGGGCATCCTTGAAATGTTAAGTCTTATTCAATCTCACATGAAAACTAAATGGAAAAAAAAATCAAAGGCAATTAGGTACTTATAATAGTCTCTACTGTCTATTTAGTACTCAAAGTAGACAGATAAATAGGGGGAGGAGGGGGGAGGAACCCACCAGAAACCTATTTAGATTTATTTATTTTTTTAATCAATGGTCTCTGAAGCTCCCATTACAACTCCAAATAATTTTCTCATTCCTTTCTTACTTGTCCTGTCTTTGGTGCTTCTATCGTTGCTTTGTCCAAGTGCAGTAATCCAGCGAGCTCTCTCATTCCTAAAAAAAGGGGGGAAACATTATGGATGTAAGTATCTCCCTCTTTTTCATGGCATGTATATATTTATATTACACACATTTTAAAAGATTGTGTCATGTTCAAGCTTCCCTTTTAAAGTAACATGGGGGAAACCAGTTTTCTCCTGGAGAAAACAAATCATTTAGACCTGTAATTGATTGGAATTTAAAAAGATTGCACTGGTAAAGCCTAGGACAGAAGAGAATGACCCTCCTAATCTTTATGGAACTCTCTTTGACTTTTGATACCATAAATATCTTTATGAACTTTATGAACAAGAGACTTTGGAGTGGATAGCACCATTTTGTGATATATCTTCTGTCCTGAAGCGGCCAATATTAGTTGTCAGAGACAGGGGATATTAAATTCTCAGATGTTCTGGGAGGTAATTCATTACTATGGATTAAAATTGCTATCTTTATGCTGGTGTTATCTGTATTTAACTCCACCCCAGGCCAAAGAAGTGACTCAGTAGAGGTAACTAAAATCTGCACTGGGACAAAGGTGTAAGCTGCTCCCTAGCAAGACAGAATTTTTGCAGATGTGAAAGCATTTTAAATCTGGAGAGAATGATTAACTAAATTTGATTTAGTTGATTTAATAATTAACAGTTTTTCCCTCGAATGCCATCACTCTACTAAACAACTCATTCCGACAACACTGTCAAACTATTTACTACGACTGTATTATTATTCTCATCCTTCCTATTACCCATCTCCTCCCACTTATGACTATAACCATGATGCTTCTATTTTTACGATTTATAATGTTTTGTTTCCTAATATGATTTGATTGCTTATTCGTAACCTACAACTATCACTAGGTATATCTTGTGATTCTTAATGAATGTATTTTTCACTTTTATGTAAAACTGAGAGCATATGCACCAAAGACAAATTTCTTCTGTGTGCAATCACACTTGGCCAATAAAGAATTGTATTGTATTGTATTGTGCTGTATTGTATTGCATTGCATTGCATTTGCATTCTATTCTATTCTTCTAATTCTAATTAACTCTAATTGTATTCCATCATTCTTTGTATGCTCCCTGACACTTGATGATTGGGCAACACTCAATCATCAAAGAAATTCCAATGAAATCTATAAAAGATAAAAAAGATGTTGACGAAAGGCCTTGATAGGAGGCAATGTGTTCACAGCTAATCTAAATAACAGCACAGGAGGGTCCATCCATATCTCTGGGGTAGGAGGATCTCATTCTAGAAGATAGGTGCTGCTACAGAGAAGGTCCTTTTCAGAGTCTCAGAAAGTGAATTGGTTTTAATTGAAGGAACCTGAGCACCCCACCTGCAGGATCAAATTAGGCAGGCAGATGTTATGGTAGATAGGCAGTTGTTTAAGTAACCTGCAGGTAACAATCAGCATCTTATGACCCACCTGTAACCTAGTATGGTAAATGAATGTGTTTTCATGGTACATCATGAACCATGTCTCCTCTTTTGCAATGTCTGATCTATGGAATAACATCTCTTCAGGGACACATCATTCCCACTCTGAGGATGTTCTAGGACAGTGATGGCAAATCTTTTCAGCACTGAGTGCTGAAACAGGAGCGTGCGCGCATGGGAGCACAGGAAACCGGAAGAGCAGCTCTCTGATGTGCATGTGCGGGAGTTCCAGAAACCGGAAGAACAGTTCCCGGCAAGCTTCTGTTTTCCGACATGCATATGCATGCCAGTCACCTGGTCTTCCAGTTTCTGGCATGCACATGAAGACCAATAGGTGATGGCTGATGTGCCTAGAGAGATGGCTCTGCGTGCCACTTCTGGCATGCGTGCCATAGATTTGCCATCATGGTTCTAGGAACAAGACCTAAGTTGTTCTCCCTGGCTCTGAGATGGAATAAATTGACCAACGTAATCTCCCGCAAATATCTTCACTACAACATTTTTAAAATTATGCTTTGATATTAAAACAAAGCAAAATTTCTAAAAGACATTGTTATTTATTCACAACACTACTAATGCAGTAGAAAATATATCCCAAAGAGTTATAGATGCCTGCTAACAAAAAAAAAAGTAATTATGTCTTGAAAGTGGTTGGTTTGTAATGCATTTAGCACATTTAGGACCTTATGCATTGTTTTATTTTATGTTGTGAGCCGCCCCGAGTCCTTGGAGGGGGGCGGCATAAAAGTCCAATTTATAAATAATAAATAAATATTTCCTGGAACAGAAGGATCTCCATGGATCAGCTCAAAAAAAATAAAATCACTTGAGTTTCAGTACATGGAGAAAAAGCTATGGTAGATTAAACAGTGATTTTAAGAAAGGAAATTGAATTAAGCCTGTTTGGGAAAAAATGCATTGGAAATGTATGTATGCATCACTACTTATTACATTTTAAGATATGAGAAAATACGTAACTATACTTATGCTAATGATTTTTGTCGTGTCATTTGAAATACAGCAGACATCTAAGCAATAGGAGAAACTTAATTTCTTGAAATGAAGAAATCATGATAATTAGACCTTAAAAGACTGAATGGTAGAGGTGGTTTAGTTATGGCAATTTTCAAATTGGATGAATTCACCAGGGGCATTCTGGCATTTTAACCTAGTAACATTGCAATATTTAATCATCTAGCTCTATAGCCATTTTATAAGAATGTGTGTCTGTGTGTATATCTCACAATGCAATGCTTCATAGTTAATTTTAATTTTTGAGATGGCAGAAATGTCCTATTGGACAAAAATGTACGGACTTTTATGCACATACATGCTGTTTTGCTTTCCGGATTCCAGAAATGGATTTAGACTTTTAGTTTTCAGCAAGCTACTCAGATGCCAAGGCCATTCTACAAAATTGAACTTTAAAAAAAATGGAATCTGAACCATTGAAAACAAGATGATTCTTGTTGTTGCTGTCTCAGGATGAATAGTCTTTCAATGTAGGCTAGGCAAACAAGGCAGAACAGTTTCATCTCCTTTTTTCTAGGCTACATAGAATTCAGCAAGATTGTTTCCATGGCTTCACTGCAGTCTGGAGTTAATATCTGAATTATAATGTTTATTTCTTAGGAAATGGATGTGTATGAAATGCAGGCAATGTTTAAGCTGAATCTTTTAGACGCAACGAAATTTGAAAATATAAATTTTAGAGAGATTTTACACTTTTTTAACAAATAATGATCGTAATAAACATTGGAGCAAATAATACCCTGATCACACACACACACACACACACACACACACACACACACACACAGAGTATATACTATTCCCTTAGGCAAAATTAGCAAGGACTCTCTTATAAAATTGACTCAAATAAAAGAAGATATTAAACTGCTATTCAAATGAAATATGTTTTAATCACAATGACGTGGAGACTCTAAAGAGTGCAGACAAGAGCAACAGAGATAATTATGGGACTAGACAGAATATATGTGTTTGCATTGATCGCCATGATATAAAAAAAAGATGTGGAGATTCTAGAAAGTGCAGAGAAAACGATCAGGAGCTGGAGGCTAAAGCATATGAAGAATGGTTGCAAGTATTGGGAATGTATATTTAATAAAAAGAAGGACTAGGCGTGACATGAAAAGTTCCAATATCTAAGGGGCTGTCACAAAGAAGAGGGTATCAATCTTGTTTTCTGAAGGCAGAACAAGAAGTAATGGATGGAAACTAACAAGGAGTAAATTAATCTAGAACTAAAGAGAAATTTCCAGACAGTTGGAACAACATGCCTCCAGAAGTTGTGGCATGCTGCAACATTAGAAGCTTTTAAAAAGAGATTTCACAACTATGTCTCATGTTATAGGGCAGTGATGATGAACCTATGGCACGGGTGCCACAGGTGGCATGCGGAGCTATATCTGCCATTGCCCTAGCTCAGCTCCAACGTGCATGTGTGTGCCAGCCAGCTGATTTTTGGCTCACACAGAGGCTTTGGGAGGGCATTTTTGGCTTCCAGAGAACCTCCTAGGAGATGGAAGAGGGCATTTTTACCCTTCCCCGGTTCCAGGGAAGCATTTGGAGCCTGGGTAGAGGAAAACAGGAGCCTACTGGGCCCACCAGAAATTGGGAAACAGGACATTTCTGGCACCCAGAGGGCCTCCAGGGGTCAGGGAGAAGCTGTTTTCACCCCAGGCAATGAATTATGGGTGTGGGCACTCACACATGCATGACAGCGCACAGGTTCTCTAGGCACCTGAGGAAAAAAAGGTTCACCATCACTGTTATAGGGTTTCCGGCCTGAGCAAGAGATTAGACCAGAGACTTCCATGTTCCTTCCAATTCTGTTATCCTTTTAATTCTAATTAACTTGAAGATATGTGTTGTCTCAAAAAATCTGTAATACTATGATAGTTGCTAATAAGAAAGTAAGTACGCTTTGTTTCTATATTTATTCTGTGAGCCGCCCTGAGTTTTCGGAGAAGGGCGGCATACAAATCTAAATAATAATAATAATAATAATAATAATAATAATAATAATAATAATAATAATAATAATGGACCGAATTCTGAAGCATGATACACCAGACATTGTGATCGTGGAGAAAAAGAAAGTATGGATCATCGACATCGCAGAATTGAGGAGAAGCAGCTAGAGAAATTAGTAAAATACGAAGATCTAAAAATTGAGCTGCAATGACTCTGGCATAAGCCAGTGAAAGTGGTCCCAGTGGTACTTGGCATGCTGGGCGCAGTACCAAAGGATCTCAGCGGACATTTCAAAACCATTGGAATTGACAAAATCTCCATCTGTCAATTGCAAAAGGCCGCTTTACTGGGATCGGCAAACATAATTCGCCGCTACATCACGCAGTCCTAGGTTCTTGGGAAGCGCCCGACTGGTGATGAAATACGAAATCCAGCATAGTGATCTTGTTTGTACTGTTGTACTGACATAATAATAATAATAATAATAATAATAATAATAATAATAATAATAGTAATAAGAACAACAACAACAACAATAATAATAATAATAATAACTTTATAATAATTTAAGAGTATGTTATTATTGTATATTTGCAGAACAAAGGTGAACAGAAACAGAAAAATGTATTTCAATACAATGGATGGAAAAGTCCAGAATCCCAGATTTAAAAAAACAAACAGAAGACATTTACTTACTGAGTGACATTTACTTACTGAGTTTCGGTTCCCAAAAGCAGTTCAATCTTCTCTCCTGCATGGTTACTCAGGACAGTTAATCTGAAGAGGTGATTAGCAGAACTCTGCCGAGAGTAAAGCATCGGTGTGCTGCTTTTTACCGGAGAGGAATTCTGTTCTTCGTTGTCACACTGCTCAACTAGTAATTGATCTCTTAAGGAGTAATCTGTAACATTGTAGCTCTCGTCACTGTCAATAAAGGGAACCAAAAGAGACACGAGTCAAAGGGAGCTTAGATTCAAATCGATGCTAAATATGTCAAGTGTGCAACAAACATATAGGGAACAGTCCACAATGCCAAATTTTCAGACATTTTTAGCTGTTTAGCAAAGGAGGAAAAACAAGAAAGAAAACATTCATGAAGGATCCAATTAGGGTATCAAGCTAGAGCCATGGTGGCACAGTGGTCAGAACGCACAACTTTAAGTTACTTCTGCTGACTGCCAGCACTTCAATTCTCACCAGGCTTAAACTTGACTCATCCTCCCATTCTTCCGAGGTTGGTAAAATGAGACCCAGATTTTTGGGGGCAAAAGGCTGACTCTGTAAACTGCTTAGAGCGGGTTGTAAAGCAATGTGAAGTGGTTTGTAAGACTAAGTGCTATTGCTATAAGTAGTCTATTTTTTAAATATTTAAACGTTGTATTTAATTTAAACATTCCCAACTTTGTGTTTTGTGCCATTTGCAGCCTTTACTGGACCAGGATTCCCTGTGCTCAGTCATTCAGTCAATAGTCATCTCACGGCTGGACTATTGTAATGTGCTCTACGTGGGGCTACCCTTGAAGAGCATTGGGAAACTGTAACTGGTGCAAAGCAGCTTCTGTAACTTTTGCTCCACGAGCTGCATTGGTTGACAGTCTGCTTCCATGTGCAATTCAAGATGCGAGTGATCATCTTTAAAGCCCTTCATGGCATGGGTCCAGGTTACTTGAAGGATTTCTCACTGGGATTGGTTCATACCACTAGTAGCGCCAGAAGTGCTGGCTATAGGAGGGCCTTCTCTGCTGTTGCTCCTGCTGGCTTAATGAGAGATTGGCCCCAAACTTTTTATAAGGGCCTAAAGATTTTGATGTTCAATGGAGGTGGTTGATTGAATAATAGATCCTACCTCCCCACCATTCCTCCCCTGCCTCCCCATCCTTGGATTTAATGTTCAATTTTAACTTTTTATGATTTAACTTATGCATAACTGTAAGTCGCCTATGGTGAGATGGGTGGCCAATACATTCATTTATTTATTCATTCATTCATTCATTCACAACAAACAAAAAAAGAAACACACAAACAGTTTATTTTTAAACAGATCTGGATTACAATTAATGCTAAGGGGAAATAGATTATGTGTAAAATTTCTAAGTTCAGGCCCTTGGTAAGAAACAGTGAAACCCTTTGCTTGTCTCACTAGCCACCTTTTATCATTATCTTGTAGGTTTTATTAATTAGTAAGTCTTTGACTTATGAGCATTTATATGCTATATCATTTGGACTCGTGACCAGACTTTTTTTTTTTACTGAGGCATTTAAGTTTATGTTATTTCATTTCACAAGTTAATATTCTGCTTTTAAGGCTTTTGCTGTTTATATTGCATCAGTGCTTTATCCAACATCTTAAAAACACAATGTAATCAATTGAGATTTCTAGAAAGAAGCTATATAAATGTAACAGCTATATTACACATATTACTTACACCATATTCATTCACTCATAAGAAATTGCCATCAACCTTATTTATTCATTTTTAAGCTTCTATGATGGTTTTAACTGGAACATAATTTGTTCTATTTCTTTCAAAATTCTTTCCACATATCTTTAAAAAAAAAACACCCAAATCTATCTTTATAATTTTGACACAAATTCTGACACTTGGGCATATCTATAAATTATTTTATTTTAATTGGCATTGTCTTATGCAAGGCAGGAAGAAGAAATTGTCAAAATTTGTTAAATCACTTAGTATCAATTGGTCACTGGGAAGAAAATCGGGTAATTACCACTTTGGGGACTACCATGATAGATCTCAATCACTGCCTTCGCCTCTATAGATTGCAGGTTTTGTGGCCCGCCAGCAGTAAGTGGAGCTGGCTGCAGCCTCGGTAAGTGATGACGTTGGGGAGGAATATGGGCCAGTCCTGGAATCTGGGGAAGGCTCTGATGGTGCTCTGTATCAGAGGCAGAGATGGGGCTAGGGCCACCAGACAGTTATCAGCTACCTTCGGATTCAGAGATAACTGGGAGAGAAGAACAGTTGGAGCCTGTTTCCGATGTGCGCATGCACAGAACTATCAGGAGGTCGACTAGGAAATAAAGGCAGACTGCAATGGCCCCTCCCATAGAAATAAATAGGAGCTAAAGGGAAATGGTGTTTGCAGGAGACAATTAGTTTGTCTATTAGTGTGAAGATTTGTTATCTGAGTTGGCCTCACAAAGACTCCTCGCCAAATATTTCCTTGTTCAGTGTTGCGCTTGGAGGCTCTTGGCCAGGCAACTCTCCAAGGACTGATAGTCTGTGGCTGATATTTAATTGAATTTGCCAGGACTTTGCTTACTGTGAATGCTAGGAATTCACATTAGCCAAATAAAAAGGGGTTTTGTCAGGACATGGAGCCTGTTTTGTGATTTTGTGAAGCCTAGGTCAGAACAGCAGGGCTTTGAAATACTATATTCATTTTGCAATCAATGATTATATGATTCCAGAATTTCAGAGAAAAGTCACCCATGCAAATGCTTCAGCTGAGTTCTTGCTAATGAAGTTTAAGCTATTCTCTACCAGCAGGTTAGCTATGCCATTATCAAGCCTTCCTTCTGGTTACTTAGGTTTTCCACCTATACTACAATTACTCAACATTAGTGCATTCAGAATTAAACACCAAGACAAATTCCTTGTGTGTCCAATCACACTTGGCCAATAAATAATTCTATTCCAATTCATTTCCTTATAATAAATTCATTTTTAATTAAACAAATAGATCAATGTCACATTCCTTGTTTCTTGAAACTTGGATTTATTCTTAATTGCATAATTGCATTTATACAGATGCTAGGGAGATGCCTGGGATGCAGCTTGCACAGTTGTCTTAGAATGGTTTAAACTATGGACCCAAGGAAGTGATAGGCTCATTATGATTATGATATTCCCCTTCTGCCCTTTAGATCCATCCCTTCCTGGCTGGCCAAGCCCATGTTGGGGATGATGTGGATGGGTTCTGGTAGTAGTGAACTCATCCTTGACGGAGGGTTTTGTTCCCCCACCTCTTAAAGAAGTATTGGGCAAGAAGCCATCTTTGTTTGGAGGAACCCAGAAAAAGAACCCATTTCTATTCATTCATTCATTAATTTATTTATTCAATCAATCAGTTTTTTACTGTAGAAAACATTATGATAAATTACCAAATACAGCCGTACGAATCCCAGCGACCGATTAGGTCCCACAGACTGGGCCTTCTCCAGGTCCCGTCAACTAAACAATGTCGGTTGGCGGGCCCCAGGGGAAGAGCCTTCTCTGTGGCGGCCCCGGCCCTCTGGAACCAACTCCCCCCGGAGATTAGAACTGCCCCTACTCTCGCCTTTCGTAAGCTCCTTAAGACCCACCTTTGTCGTCAGGCATGGGGGAACGGAGACATCTCCCCCGGGCATATACAATTTATGAATGGTATGTTTGTATGTATGTGTGTTTAGAAAATGGGGTTTTAAAAAAAATTTAAACAGTAATTTAGATTTGTTGTAAATTGTTTTCACTTTGTTGTGAGCCGCCCCGAGTCTGCGGAGAGGGGCGGCATACAAATCTAAATAATAAATAAATAAATAAATTTGGTGAAGAATATGCATAACGTCCATGCTTGTTCCTAACTGAGTGAATGCAGTTACACCAGATAAATAAACTGATTTAGTGGGACCTAAAACTCAAGTCGCTCAATTTGGATCCAATCTCAAATCTTACTGGGGAAAAAAAGAAGTGTATAAAAGTGTGTTTAGCTGATTTTAAATAATTAAACATATAACTGTCCCCAACTTTCAACTTCAGTAAATATATTGCATTAGTTCAATCATCATCTATGGGATCCAACTGAAAATTCGTAGAGATAATTTATTTATATAAACAATTGATATTCTGAAGTTTGTAAAGCAATTATTTTTGGGTTCTATTAGAATGAGAGAGCTTAATTTGTTTACAGTGCATAATGAGTCCTTATGAGTAATTCCAAATCTTCCCCATCTTAATAAACAATATATTGCTGGAGAAGATGGTTAGCAGATGTTAAAATGGATATGCAATCAGTCTGGCTTTATACAGAAAAGTGTAATAGTATAAAAATTAGGGATCTGTTTGCTAGTAAACCATTGCTGTATTTTCCATGTAAAATTTGCCTGCATGCCAAGAAATATATACATACAAAAATATTTTTCTTTTCCCATTAGAAAGTTTTTTTTCTCAATTAAATTGCAAACAATTGCAAAGATTTCAATAAATTTTAGCTTCATTATTTTTGTTGGTTTTAATCCTCTGTAAAATTCTGCAACTTTAAAAAAACCCAAACAGTAGTTTTATTACAAATGGTTATTATTTTGATTATTATTATTTTTTTTGCTATGTGTAGCCCAAATTCCATTTTATTCAGAAAGTGTGCACAGGTAACATTCCAAAGAGTTTGTGACCTTTGGCTGGCTTCATATATAAGAAGTCCAGCTGCATTCCACTACCAAGATTATTTCAAGAACTGAAAAACCATTAGATGGAAAAAGAATTTCAATGATGTCCTAAGGGGACTATACCATGTAAGAATATCTAATAACCACAGAGTTAACAAAGGGGGGAGGCGTTCTTAAAATGTGAGCATACTACTGACAGTTATCTATGTTTCTGTCAATGAAGCTTCACAATAATCTGAATTGTTGTAAAAATAATTAAATTCAACAGTTGAAAAAAGGAAACATTTACTGTACTTTTCAGCGTATAAGACACAACTCCCCACTCCCCCCCAAAATGGGTGGAAATTGTGATGCATCTTACACACCGAATGTTGCCAAAACCCCATCCACCTACTGGCCCCTACCCTTTGGTTGTTTTCGGCATCCACACATTGCATTTTCGGCCTCTGCATGTCCCATTTTTGGCCTCGGAGCATTGCATTTTTGGTTCCAGGCGGCAGGGATCAGCAGTGATGAATGGGTCACTCCAGTGATGAACAGGCCACGGCAAATATAAGCAAATGGGTTGTGGCAGGGGAGAACAGGCCATGGCAAATGGGCAGCAGCAAATGGACTGTGCTGAATGAGCTGGTGGTGGCAGCAAAAAGGCTTGTGTGCCAAAAGGTTGATGGGGGGGGGGGGGGGCATACGCGTGGGTGTCCACACCAATAATTCAATGCATCCCCTTGTATATGTGTGCATGACCTCTCCCCCTCCTGTTGTACATACTCCTGGTCAGTTGGAGGATGGTGAAGAAATTGAGGACTCTGATACAGATAGTGTTTATGAATTAGTGGTGGGCCCGGGGTTACAAGTAGTAGAACAGGTGGGAGGCCAGCTACAGGATGTGGCTATGATCTAGCGAGGAAGAATCAGACGTTCGCTGGGTCAATCCTACATTCAGAAGGGTCCAAAAACGTAATGAACAGGTGTTTGGAAGAAGATATTAAGGGGAGGAATGGGTTAAATACTGGAGTGATGTATTTGATACGTCAGGGGGTCATTGGGGAAGATGGGTGGAGTTTCAATGTTGTAGGGCTAAAATGAAAGGTATTTCCATTCAGCTCCCAAGCAAGCAAATGCAGTCTGTGTTATTTTACAGTCATTTCTGCTGTTTTTGAATCATGCTGTGAGTACATAAATCTTGTTAAACGGAGAAGGCTGGGAGGAATGTATGAGGAATGCAATTAAGAAAGATAACGGGAGGAAGAGGAATGTGCTAGTATCAACTGTATTTTGAATACGGAAGGGAAGAGAAATAAAGATGGAGTTTTTTTCTTTATTAAATACTGCATTTAGTAAGAGTTATTTGTAATAGCTAAAGTTCTACCAGAAACCAGAACACCTCCCGGCATGCAATGGCATGCCCATTGCCTTTTCGCTCTCTCCAGGCTTCAAAGCCATTCTAAAACTAAATGAGATGATCCACCAGCATGAAATGAGTGGAATTCGGAAAGAAACAGTGTTAATAACTCCAAGTATTAAGGAGATTATGAAGGGGATTATGAATAAAATGCAGAGCATATGTGGGGAGCTGGAAAATTCATGATACACAAATCATGAATTTTGGACTATCCTAGAAGGAACACCAAGAGACAAATGTGATAAAGTTAGAAAGGCATCTCATTCAATGTTGGTCAAGGGCTCTTTCAGGCTGAACAGCTCCCACAATATGCTGGATAAATTTTGCAATGTGAGCTGAACTAGTCAGAATTAAATACTTTCAGTGCCCCCGAAGTTTTCTGGAGAGTCTGGGGGGAAGCTATATCTGATTATTACCATGAAGTAGAGATTTTCAATTTTATCATGAAGTAGTGATTTTCAAGTGTTTATAAAATTACAAATTAATAAATCCTCTGTGAACTATTTGAAACTCTACTTCTCAATCCAGCAGGATCCACGTTAAGATCACAACTGATTCTTAGGAAGCATTCAATTAAAGCATAGTAACCCATCAGATTTTGTCTAATATGAAGAAAATTTAAATATATAAAATTAAACTACTTAAAGTTGTTTAGATTAGAAAAAGTCTCATTATTTGAATGCCTTTCAGCAATGCTTGATGATTAGAAATGTTCCAGATATTTCATTTCATGATCTAACTGGTATGTAAAGCATTTGGAAAGTTGTCTTCTAATATGCAAGGAATTTTAAACCAATGTACAATGTCCTCCTTAACTACAAGATCATTTTGCAACATATTTTTTTCCTCAATTCTGAGTCATCACCAATCCATAAGATTCCAGGTTTAATCTCTCATATTGCTCCGTAATAGAGTCTCAAATAAACTGACCAAAAACATTGAGAAAAATGACTGGCCTAATAAACATGAATATCAATGTCCATAATACTCAAATGAAAATTCTTGTCCCTCTATTAATTTTCTTTTTGAAAAAAACTAGTTACTATATTTTTTTTAAAAAAATGGCAGAAAAGATAATATTCCTTAATCAGAATTTATTTTTAATTATGAATGAGAGTAATCTAAGCAGATTTTAAAAGATAAACCCCCCCTATTAATGTGACAAATAAAGATTTGTTCATCATACCCACAGAAAAAGGCAATTGATTAAAAATCAACAGAGCTGTCAAACGTTTAAATAAGAAAACTAAAAAGTAATACTTTGTTTCTTTTTATGCACAGTAAAAGAAATGCAGGCCTAATTCTACCATTTCAAAAAACGTGTTCCTACCTTTTCTTTTTTGTGATAATGAGGACATCATTAAAGAGGAAGAAGTATACTTGTTGTTTAGAAGTCCTTTTAGAAAAAAGTCCAGTGTCTTCAACAAATGCTGCCAATTCACCCCGTTTCACTAACCATCGTGAAGAAGAAACCAGTGGAAAGGGCTACAAAGTAAGAAAACTGCAATGTAATCTTTTCTCCAGATTTTCTAAGCAGACATTTTTGCAATAAAAGATATTCTGACTACAGTTCTGAATAAGAAGGAGGAGGAGGAGGAGGAGGAGGAAGGGGAAGAAAAAGAGAAAAAGAAAAATGAACTGACATTTACTAACCAAAAATATGAACTGTGCTTTAATCTATTGCCTCCAGGAAACACTTTTGTTATTTTCCAAAACATCAACTGAATAAACCCTATTTCATCATAAGAAAAATAAACACAGCTTATTCTTACATTCACCACACTAAAACAAATTAGAAGTTAAAAGTCTGCCAAAAATTGCACGGAAGGAAGTATCCTACCTTGATTTTAAATTCCAACTGGGAGTTGATGGTATACATCATTTCTGTCCTTTCCATTTTTCGAGCACCTTCATTGCACAGTCGAACCAACTGGATGAAAAAGACATCTATATCACCTAATACATTTGCACTCAGTATTAAAAATTTACTTTTTTTCTTTACAAAGTCCCATCTTTTACAGGTATGTAACAATAAGGAAATCAGAAAAAGATTTTTAATGTGCAGCTACCTTTGAATGAACTAGCCTTTTCTTCAAATAATATAAGAATGCTTCTTTCATTTTTTAAAAAGGGAACTGCTTACAATTTCATTAGTATTCTAACTCATAGAATGGGGTTTTTTTAATAGGCACCTTCTAACGTACAGGTAATAATAATAATAATAATAATAATAATAATAATAATTATTATTATTATTATTATTTATTAGATTTGTATGTCGCCCCTCTCCGAAGACTCAGGGCGGCTCACAACATAATACATAATGTACATATCCAATATTAAAAACAGAATAAAACCCTTATCATAAAAAATTAATCACACAATCCAAGCAAACCATACATAAATCGTAGTAGCTGTCAACTTCCCTATGCCTGGTGACATAGGTGGGTTTTTAGGAGCTTGAGGAAGGCAAGGAGGGTGGGGGCAGTTCTAATCTCTGGGGGGAGTTGATTTCAGAGGGCTGGGGCCGCCACAGAGAATGCTCTTCCCCTTGGTCCCGCCAGACAACATTGCTTAGTCAACGGGACCCAGAGAAGGCCAACTCTGTGGGACCTAATCGGTCGCTGGGATTTGTGTGGCAGAAGGCGGTCCTGAAGGTATTGTATGTATCCAAGGTCTCTGGCTATCTACACCTTCTTAAGGCCACTCATGTCTTAGTTATTTTTGCTTTGAACTACTATGATGCACTCAGACATCCAAAAGCTAGAGGTGATACAAGCTGCAATTGCCCAGGCAGTTATGAATGTATCTGGCAGCAGACTGACTTCTCTGGTCTGGGATTCTGCCCTGCTTGCCTGTCAGTTTCTAAGTATGAATCAAGGGACCTATTTCTGGTTGTCACTTTCATAGCCCTATGTTGTTCTAAATATGCCTTCTCCTATATTCACCTACCCATTCAATAAAACTGAATAGGATCAACTCTTTATAGGTCCTATTCCTTCATGATTGCCATCCAATCCAATTCCACTTCCTCGGGGTTTTTTACGGCCCTGATATCCTGGGCCTTAGCTGCAAAGGACCATTTTTTCCCATTTAGCTCAGTCATGGTGAACCGTTTGTAGTACCAAAATCCTTGAGCTGGTAGAGAGCTATTCTGGACATTAAACGTTTCAACAAATATATAGTGCATAAAAAATTCAAGATGCACACCTTACAATCAATTCTGGTGATTTTTAGGAAGGGAGATCTACTTACATCCATCGATCTCTCAGAGGCCTACCTCCATACTTCCATTAGGCTATCCCATCACCAATACTTGAGGTTTTGCTATGCAGGGATAGACTATGAATTTGGGGCACTTCCCTTCAGCCTGTCTGCATCACTAAGGGTATTCACTAAAGACATGGCTGCCTTGACGGCCCATCTAAGATTCATATTTGGACCAGAAGTCATTGCTCACAGTCACTCATGCCCTCATCACGTCGAGGCTCCACTACTGTAACGCTGTCTACATGGGGCTACCTTTGAAAAGTGTTCAGAAACTTCAGATCGTGCAGAATGCAGCTGCGAGAGCAATCATGGGCTTCTCTAAGTATGCCCATATTACTCCAACACTCCGCAGTCTGCATTGGTTGCCGATCAGTTTCCGGTCACAATTCAAAGTGTTGGTTATGACCTATAAAGCCCTTCGTGGCACCGGACCAGAATATATCTGGGACCACCTTCTGCCGCACGAATCCCAGCGATCGGTTAGGTCCTACAGAGTTGACCTTCTCCGGGTCCCGTCGACTAAACAATGTCGTCTGGCAGGACCCAGGGGAAGAGCCTTCTCTGTGGTGGCTCCGACCCTCTGGAACCAGCTCCCCCCTGAGATTAGGATTGCCCGCACCCTCCTTGCCTTTTGTAAACTCCTTAAAACCCACCTCTGCCATCAGGCATGGGGGAATTGAAACATCTTCCCCTTGCCCATGTTGTTTTGGTGTATAATTGATTGTGTGCTTGTTTTATATATATATTGGGGTTGCTTTCATGAATTTTGTAACATAAAACTGTAATTAGATTGGTAAATATTAGATTTGTCACTATGTACTGTTTTTGCCATTGTTGTGAGCCGCCCCCAGTCTGCGGAGAGGGGCGGCATATAAATCCAATAAATCTAATCTAAGTCTAATCTATATCTCTGTGTGTCCAGTGTTACCTAGATGACATAGTTATTCAAACTTCCTCTCTTCCCCAAGCAGAGCAGGATGTACAGCAATCCTTAGCACCCTTGGGCACCACGGATTCCTGGACAACTTAGGCATGAGCCAACTGACTCCCTCCACCAGGCTGAACTATTTAGGGGCCATTATTGATTCCCTGGAGTGCAAGGTGGACATGACCTAGGAGAGGAGGGAAGACCTAGTGGGTTTAGTCCAGCAAGTTCCTCCTAACCTGTTGTTCTCTCTACTGGCCAAAATGATTTCGGCTATCCCCATCATCCCATGGCTAAATTGCACTCCAGGGGGCTTTGGTTGCCTCACTTACCCAGTCACCTGACCACCAAGCCACACCCACCCGAGGGAGTGGGAGTGGGGGCAGTGAGGATGAATTTATCCTCAGGGGTGGTAGACTGAAAAAGTTTGGGAACCATTGCTCTAGTGTATGGATTCTCAATTGTAAAATGCCAATAACATTTTTGTATTACTATTAACCTACTTTTTAAAATTAATGTAATCTTGTTATTTTCCTTACTACCAAGAAAATGTAGGATTTCTGTGCTAGAGAAATGAAAGGTAAGCTTTTAAAGCATTTCTTTTGTCCTTTTTAATTTTTATTGCAAAGGTCAACTTCAGGAATTATAATAATACAGAGTGTTGATTCTATTTATTTCCAATCTATATCATTAAATGCATTTCCAACTATGTTATTAATTTAAAGAAACACCAGATGTTGGTTAAAAAAAATAACTTTTTCTAATTGTCACCAAGATAAAACTAGTATAGCCAGTAGCAAATCTACCCCACTTTCTGGAGAATACCTTTGGGAAAGTTGTTCTCTTTACCAAAAACTTTGGACCCTCCCCCTCAACCCAAAAAAGAATAATGATGTGGGAGTGGCGCATATCCTTTCTGAGACAAAATTCGTCTGGAGTTACTTAGATACAAAGCAGTTACATTTCAATTCCCATTATAAGCTATTTTATGTGTAGGAGGCATATTAAAGTATTTTCTTTTTTCAGTAGCAATGAATTTCAGTGCAAATAATGAGTAATTTGGAAAAAATGAAGATAAAGGCATTTTTAAAAGACCCATGAGGCATACTTTTTCTGGAAAGTATTTGTTGGCAAGCCATTAGAAGCAATTTTTATGAGCCAAAGATAAAATCAGATTTATCAATTGATAATTTAATGACTTCCATATAGAGTAACAGTATCACTCAAGAGAATGCTATTTTGTCTTCTTTTCTGATCTGAAGAGTATGTAAAATCACCACTTTTTATAGACCTCTTACAATATTCATTACATTATGTAACATGCGGTATTGGTATAGAGAAATAAATTATCAATAATCATTCTTGAATGAACAGTTTTTATATTGTTCCCCTTTCTATTTCTATGCCTTTTATGAAAAATTTTAACATCAGGAATAATTTGCAGCAAGAATTACTGAGTCTTAAGGAGAATATAATTTTTACTTCTAATAAAGAGATTTTTATTAAGAGTTTTTTAATACAACTAAGTTCCTGGAATCTATATCAGTATTATTGTCTCTACCCAATAGGGAGGAAAATTAGCACTGCTTTCCTATACAATATTTTACAAATATTCATTGAAAGCAGTATCACTAAATGCTAATTAATTTTCTTGGCAATGATAAACAGCTCTCTGGCAAACTGCCAGGGTTGGGAAAGAAAAGCTCATCTCGTTGTCTTGAAAATTTGGGGGAAACAACCAGATTAATTTTTAGCCATAAATGTTTTATTTTTCCTTTTTTTCAGATTCACTGATTGCAACAGAGATGAATTACTTGGGCGTCTCATGGAAGTTCGAGCTATGAAATTTTAAGAGTGGTTCTTTCTTTTTCATATTAGCAATAGCAATACCTCTTCACAGTGCTCTACTACTTTCTAAGTAGTTTACAAAGTCAGCATACTGCCCCACCAATCTGGGTCCTCATTTTATCCACCTCAGAAGGATGGAAGTCTGAGTCAACCTTGAGCCCGATGAGATTTGAACTACCAAATTGCAGGGAGTCAGCAGAAGAAGCCTGCAGTACTCACTCTAATCACCGAGGCTCCTATTAGGCTGCAAAAATTACCCTCTGAAAATATAAAGCCTACCATCGCCAACAACAATGAACCTATCAATGCTACAACAATGGAAACTTTGGCCTCAACTGTGGTTGTAAGACTTCTTAGAAGATTTTGAGGAAATTATTTTGAAGTCCAAAGACGGGCTACAAAAATGGTGGAAGGTCTTAAGCATAAAACCTATCAGGAAAGACTTCATGAACTCAATCTGTATAGTCTGGAGGACAGAAGGGAAAGGGGAGGCATGATTGAAACATTTAAGTATGTTAAAGGGCTAATAAGGTTCAAGAGGGAAGTGTTTTTAATAGGAAAGTGAACACAAGAACAAGGGGGCACAATCTGAGGTTAGTTGGGGGAAAGATCAGAAGCAACGTGAGAAAATATTATTTTACTGAAAGAGTAGTAGATGCTTGGAACAAACTTCCAGCAGACGTAATTGATAAATCCACAGTAACTGAATTTAAACATGCCTGGGATAAACATAGATCCATCCTAAGATAAAAATACAGGAAATAGTATAAGGGCAGACTAGATTGACTATGATGTCTTTTTCTGCTGTCAATCCTCTATGTCTCTATGTTTATACATAGAATTCTGACTTCTAAACATGCACAAAATAGTTTCAGTAATAAAGCATATAGTATTCTGTACAGAGAATCTAAATATACCTTGCTTACTGCTTTTAAAGCCCTTTTGCAAACTTCGTATTTTGGCAAATCTTTCTGTGTTTTCTGGCAAATTGTCTGAAATATTAAAAAAATCATCAATTTAGCATTGAGTTGTTTTTAATTAGTGAGTGGAAAGTGTATATGATACGGATCTGCAAATCCGTATTATGAATTTTATGCCAATGTTTACCTTCTGGTGAATCAAAATATAAGACATCTTGCCCTGAAATGTTTTTTTCCTCCCAGGAAATACTTAAATTTCACTTTTAGTGTTTAATGTAATGAATTGGTAACAAATCTTTCATTCTTTTTTTTCTACTTTCAGGTACAAATGTTTCTATCTGCCTACCTCTCCAGTTCAACTTTAACGAAGTATGAAAGATCTGCATACGGAAGTCTTTGAGAACATTTAGATAGATCTAGAACAAGAGCAAATTAACATGTTCTCTTTTTAAGGAACAAAATAAAAACAGTCTGACCACTAAATCAACATTTTATTAACTTGCTTTTATAAGCAAGCTATGAAAACAGAAGAGCACCAAAGCAAACTTCTTACATTGATATATTTATTTCTAATGACAAGGGACTTGAGGTTTTTTTGAGAAGCCAAAATGCTATAAAACTGTTCCTGATAATATGTTGTTTTTAGAGACTTAATGGAATAAAAAGGACCATTACTTTTGGTTTTGCAGGCCAAATGATACTAATTATGTATTAATACATAATTTAGCATACCAAGTTATGTTGGCAGAAGATTCACAATTCTTACTGACAAAATTCATTGGGTGGTCCCCACCACTCATTCCCACCACTGAAATTCTGTCTTGTGTTTTGTTTATAAATATAGCCTTTCATTAATAGATTTTTAATTGTTAAGTGAAAGTATAAGAAAATGTCTCTACAGTACAACATCCAAGCATAACTTTCCTTTATTTAATTTATATCCCACCTCTGTTTTTACAAGTAGCTCAAGATTGCAAACATATCCAACATACTTTCTTTCTATTTTCCCCACAACTGGTTGGGCTGAAAGAGATTGACCCAGCTGGCTTTCATAGCTAAGGCTGGGTTGGAACTTATGGTCCCCTGGTTTGTAGCCTGGGGCAGTAGTGGGATTCATTTTTTTTACTACCGGTTCTGTGGGTGTGTCTTGGTGGGCATGGCAGAGGAAGGATATTGTAAAATCTCGCATTCTCTCCCCACTCCAGGGGAAGATTACCATAAAATCCCCATTTCCACCCAATCAGGTGGGACTCAGAAGAGAGAATAGATGAGTGCGGGACCAGTCAGAGGTAGTATTTATAGATTGTTCATGCTACTCAAAATTTCCACTACTAGTTCTAAAGAATTGGACAGAACCTGCTGAATACCACTTCTTAAACCACTACACAAACTGGCTAGTTTAGATAATATTCTCTCTTGACATAGACAGAGCCCAGATGAGCCCAGATGTGTGCGCGCCTGCTTCTTACTTGCTCTCGCTCTCCCATCCAAAAGAGTGCCCACTGGAGAAAGAGAGGCTCCTGGCATTTCCCCCTTCCCCCAGAAAGTATTTGGTGGGGTTTATACTTTATTATTTGAATGCATGTCCAAAAAGCCCTGCCAGGCTTATTATTGGGACATGTCTTATTACAGTGGAACCACTGTGACCGCAGAATTACATATATAAACTCAATCATAAATAGAACAGACAATTAAAAATAAGCTGCTCTTACATCCATCAGTAGTGGAAGCCGGGTAACCCTTTGCATTGGGAGAATGAGGAAGGATATCATTGGTAAATTCCTACACTCTTCTTGAGTTTCAATCCGTGATAATACGTCCTTGAACGATGGGTTGGTAGCTCTGTCCAAAATAGCAACAATTTTATAAACAACATTAAAACTAAGTTTTTGTCTGAAAAAAAATATTTGTCAATAGCTTTCTTGAAAACATAAAAACTAATACCAACAATCATACCTCACACTGTAAATTATGGTTTTGCCCAAAATTCATAAGACTGTCCCACAAATATTCTATTAAGATGCGGTAATATCCAGGCTGGTTATAAAACTGTTGCTTATAGTTTTTCAACTCAAAGAAACTGATTAGTTAGCACAGAGGCTCTTTCACCTGTCTTTAAGTCAAGAGATATTGCAAAACAACAATTATTGTGATGCTACAACTATACATTATCTATAGCAGCTTATCTCATAACTTACTATCCTGAATAAATCTTTTTTTCTAGAATAAATCCAATGACAAACTTTTTAGTAAGTTTTTTTAATAGAAACATTTTAATAACAATTGTGCCTAAAACATTTTTTTTTAGTTTTATCTACAATTATATTCATAGTTTACCCATGATGCCTGAATATAAAGGACAATTTAGAAATATATTGAAATAAATTAAGCCTGGTGGGAATTACTTGCGCAAAATTTAAACTCAATGTATTGTCTTCTTCCATTACCACATTTTTAGGAGTATAAGACACACCTTTTTCCCCCCTAAAAGAGGGTGGAAATGTCTTATACACCAAATGCAGCCATTTTTGCTGTCCCGAAGCCTCACCCCCACATCCCATTTTTGGACAGAGAATCTGGGAAGCCTGCAAGGAGCTCCTGGGTGCTGGGGGGATTGCAAAAATAGCCCAGTTTTTGCAAAAAGAGGCCCTTTTTGACTGTTTTTTTTTCAAAAATAGTGGGTGGATAGAGCGTCTGGGAAGCCTGCAGAGAGCTCCTGGGTGCTGGGTGTTATGATTCATAACACCATGTATGTATGTATGTATGTATGTATGTATGTATGTATGTATGTATGTATTTATTTGTATGCCTGTAAAAACAAAGTGTATAAGACAAATTTAATACATTAAAAAAGTACAACTAAAAACCCAATCTATCAATCAATCAACCAATTCAATCACACCATGCATCACATTCATTGGTCAGGGGATCTAGATCTAATTGCCCAGGCATAGTGACAAAGGTGAGTCTTAAGTCTCTTGTGGAAGGCGAGGAGGGTGGGGGAAGAATGAATCTCTGGAGGGAGCCGAGGCCGCCACAGAGAAGGCTCTTCCCCTAGGCCCACCAGACAACATTGTCTGGCTGACAAGAACCAGAGAAGGTCAATTCTGTGGGACCTAACCGGTCATTGGGATTCATGCGGCAGAAGGCGGCCCCGCAAGTAATCTGATCTAGTGCCATGTAGGGCTTTATAGGTCATCACCAACACTTTGAATTGTGCCTGGCAACCAATGCAGTCCGCGGAGTGTTGGAGAAACATGGGTATATCTGGGAAGACCCATGACCGCTTACGCAGCTGCATTCCGCATGATTTGAAGTTTCCGAACACTCTTCAGAGGTAGCCCCATGTAGTTCCCACTACTTACAACAGTTTCTGAAGCGTCCGCTGTTGATAGACTTCATTTGTGCAATATTTTATATAAGGGTCAAAAGTTGATGTTGTATGCTTTTCTACAATATCACTGATATCATCTATGAAGATGTTACTCCGATGCCTTTCTTCAAGCTCTGTGAAGAACCTGAAATGAGCAGAAGATTTTTTAAACAATACATTTAATCACAATTTGTTATCTAAAAGCAAAGAGATCCTTAACTGCCTTTCTACCCAAACAACTGGAAGTTGCTAGACAGCTTGTCCTATACTCTATACTCTATATAGTACCTTGACCTAATTGTCTGAAAACCATTTATACATCCTTTTTTTTTCCTTACTGGGAAGAAAAAATAACTCTGAGATTTGTCTCTCTGGATGGAAGGTGAACAGTAAATTGACTACAACAGAGACTGCATTCAAAAGAATAAATGAACATATTTTATGGGCTATTCAACAAACAACTGGAAGAAACTGAATGGAAACACATTTGTTTCAGGAAAACGAATGCTTGAATTAAATTAGGTTCTTTTATTCCTCATTTAAAACATATGAGACTGAAATGGGAGTTTACTTTCTTCTGGTGACCAGAAATGTTACATAAAGTAGTAGCTCCTAAATATTTTATTCTCAATATGTCAGATGGATGGTAATTACGTGGATATAAAAAAATCTACACACTACATACCAGGTTTTAGAAATGTGACTGATATCCTGATCTACAAGGGGTTATATTCAAGACAGATACACCTCTGAGTACCTCCCTGAATTTTTAATAACTTTTCCATTGAAGGCAGTAAATTAGAAGTTCTATCATTGTTGAAGACATTGAGGAAACTGGCAAGGAACTATCTCTGAAACGATGTCCCAACTGGCATAACTACATTAACTTAATAAATTTAGTTGTAGTTAAGAGTTGTTTCATGTAAGCAAGGAAGTTCTTATTGTTAACCTGAAGACCTATGCATGCCATAGTAAGCAGATCTGTACAGTTCTCTGCTACAGACAATCTGACTTTGGTTTCTCATAGTGTATAGAACACCAGAAATACCAAATTGTAAAGCCCATACTATTCTACTATGAAAATATGTTTCACAGAAATAATACATAATTAAAGTACTAAATAGCTATAAATACATAGTCTTTCTGTGTGTTGGAAAATACATCCATGGACACAGCACTGTATAACCCTATTCAATGGCCTAAAAATTTACAATTGCATTCCTGGGACATCCCACAATATTGCAATATATTCATCAGATATATGAAAAAAATTATATGTGCCGGACACAATATCCTTTTTTTTGTTATTAACAAATTAGCTACTTGTATGGGTATTAAAGACCTGAACCTGTCCATTACAGCAAAAAAGATTTTTTTTTATTTAGATGCTAGTTTAATATAAAACAACAGGTTAATAAATCACAATGATGCAATTGTTAGGTGACAAAGACATCAAATATATGAGTTTTCAGCCAAGAGAAAGCAAACAATAATACAAGTGACTCAGAGTTCTTGGATTAGGCAATGTCCAAGGTTATACTGTTACTCTATGATAATTTTCTTATGTAAGAGTATTTCTTTCTTAACTTCTGATTTCCCTACCATGGCTCTGGCTTAGTACAGCTACTATAACAATAACAAATAAATAGTAATTTTGACTATTTCAGAAGATTATTATCTATTATAGTCTAAACATGATTAGAAATCTGTAGGAATTGGCAAGCATAATTTAGACCACAAAATAAAGAACCATCAAAATATCCAGCAACATTAAATTCAATAGTTTTTATCAAATTCACAACCGTACAATAGTATCTACTAACGAGTTAATCTTTTACTCATATGATTCCCACACATCTCTTAAGGGTTTGGCAAGAGCTGTTTGGTTTAAGACCAGAAAAGATATGATTTGAAACCAGAAATGCCTTAATT
Source organism: Erythrolamprus reginae (assembly GCF_031021105.1). Taxonomy (NCBI): domain Eukaryota; kingdom Metazoa; phylum Chordata; class Lepidosauria; order Squamata; family Dipsadidae; genus Erythrolamprus; species Erythrolamprus reginae. Next base: position 91,203,226 of record NC_091954.1, on the reverse strand, counting down.
GAAAAAATCTGTCAAAGCTTTCAACAGTATTTGTACAATGCATTACACTGTCTGCCAAAAGATTAACATAGCACTTATATAAATCTATTATAATGGATCTGTGTAACAAATATTCAGCATACTCCATGAATGTTGTTGCATATATTACAACAAAGATAAGCAATATAATATGATTTCAAGCAGTAAAAAAAATTAAAATCTTTTTTTTTTTAAGAAAATTGTTCCCATGAACATTCTTTTATTTTGCAGGCATGCTTGGTTAAGCTCCACTGATTTTGGTATGTCTTAATAACAGATGAAAAATAGCTAAAAGCTCCTTTGATTTAGTTCTTGACTTCTTTTACAAGTTGACACTGCAAAATTTGACCCACTTGATCACACTTTTATAAATTTGTCCTTTGACTGAATTATCTAAAGAAATATGGCAACAATGAACTACTTGTCAACAATATTAACACGAAAGAATTTAAAAATTCCTGGAAGCAAGCAACAACCAGATGTGTATTGCTAACTCCGATAGATAAAGACTGTTTAAAACTTACTTCTTGCTTGCTTCACAGACATCTGCGATATTGGAGAAAAGATGGTGGCTTTCTGTTTTCGTCATTGTAGAACTCAGTTCTTTGGAATTCTTAAACATCCGAATCAGAATTTCTAGACTGAGCAGATATGAATGTTCTGAAGAGATGACTTCAAATATAGCCTGCATGATTCAAGGAGTTTGAGGAATAACAAAGAAAAGTAAAGTTATTTCTTTTGATTCTATACAAGAAATCATTTTACAGTAATTCATTTTCATAACGATATTTTTAAATATCCAGGACAATTATCTTGAAAGAATTATTCTGAACTTTAAATTAAAATTTAATACTTGAGTACATGTTTCAACAGTAAGAAAAAGACAAATACAACTTTTAGAACTATTTAGGATTTTTTAGCATGTACAGTGCAACCTCGGCTAGTGAACGGCTTCGATGGTGAACATTTTGGATAACAACCAAAAATTTTGTTTAAAATTTGCACCGGATGCCGAACAAAATTCGGATATCGAACAGCCACATCACCCACACGTGACCGACCAGCATCTCAGACCAAGCATAATCCGTGCCTGAGACACAGTTATGATCGAAATAATTTCAAAGTATGAGGGAGGCAAGCGTGTGTCGGATATTGCCACCAAATACGGCATGTCGAAGTTGACAATCTCAACGATTTTAAAGCAAAAGGAGCAGCTTAAAGAAGCTAATGTTTCGAAAGAAGTTAGTTTCATATAATAGCGAGTCAACAGGGGCTGGGAACCAATTAAATTTATTTCCTTTATTTCTTATGGGGAAAATTGTTTCAGATACCAAACATTTCGGGCACCGACCAACTTTCCAGAATGGATTGTGGTCATTAATAATAATAATAATAATAATTATTATTATTATTATTATTATTATTATTATTATTATTTATTAGATTTGTATGTCGCCCCTCTCCGAGGACTCGGAGTGGGGTTCCGAGGTTCCACAGTACTTTGTTTAAAATAAAAAATCCTATAAATAAAACCTGCACACTAAGTGAAAAAGTGTGAATAAAAATTTAATTTAATTTAATTGACTTCTATGCCATCCAATCCCAACGGAACTCAAAATACCTCTCCCCACTTAGCCAATGAATACACACTATATATATATATTAAACATATAACATAAAAAGAAGAATGTAAAAGAGTTAGTTAGGATAGATTGTGCGTCGAAATGTGCCATATTCCAACCACTTTTTAAGATTTTGAGGCTATTTTAAAGAGGAAATGTCAGCAATTTGACTCTTGGGCTCTAGATCTCAATCTCATCTTTTAAAAGAAGGAAAAATTCTAAGGCAAAATCAATCAATAAATCCATAACATTCTAGTGGCAAGTCCATTCCTAGTGAAAACTAGATGACTGAGGTGTTGCTTTAAGATTATAAAATATCACTTTCAACCCCAACTTGAGATAAATATGTGAATTATATAACATTTTTGGACCAGTGTTTTTGGATTTTCCTTCATCATATATTTTAATATATCAATTTCATAACATATTTGTTCCCATGACGTAGCCCGGATATATATATTTTAGGGGGGAAATACCAAAACAGAAAGGAAGAAGAACCTCATTTTAAAAAAGTCAAATTACTTGAAAAACCCCCAAAATCAAGAATTGACAAATCACAAATATCAGCAATCCATTGCTGGCTGTATTTTTACATTAGCTAAGATGTCATAAATTATTGATATTATAATATATTCTAATAACCCAGGATACATTTTAATAAGTCTATATTATTGTAACACACTGTTAAAAAGTTCTGTTAATTCAGCTCAAATATAATAAAAATGAGACAAGCCCAGACATGTGTTTTTTATTGAATTGTCCAACAAAAATAAGCTTTATTAATTGATTACAAAATTAAAATAGTTCATAGTAAAATCAATACCAGAGTTGCACATAATGTTTTTTATTGAAGATTGGCTGAATATGAAAATGATGGGGTCCAGAATATATATATAGTCTCTCAAATCTTTTTGCAACTTATTACTGTATTCATGATTCAAGTCAACGTACATCTGGTTTGACACAAGGAAAATGATAAAGAAGAAAATAGCAGAGAGAAATTGATTTAATTATTCTTAATTTGGGTTACAATAGAAGTCCAAATTTTGGTGAAGGTACAAAAGACTTACAAGAATCAGTTTGGTTTAGTGGTTAAGGCACTAGGCTAAAAAATAGAAGTTCTAATTCTACCTTAGGCATGAAGCAGCTGGATAATTTATTCTCATCCATACGAAGCAGTCAATGGTAAACTATTGCCAAAAATCTTTCCAAGAAATTGCATGGATTAGTCCAGATAGTTGCCAGAAATCAAAACTGCCTCAAAAGTGTACACGTACACAAAAAAGCAGACCTACATACAGGCCCAGGGTAGTTAATTTTAAAATCCCATTTATGAATGAATATGAATATTAACAAGCAGCCCTTCTATCTACTGGGGCATTTTTATTACCGCACTGGGCTTTAGTCGTTTTTTACATGATGGCTGTACTACTTTCAGTATGATTCTCTGGTTTACCCCAAAATATATCTTTTAATGTACTTTTTATGCAGCCATTCTTCCATTGTTGTTATTTTTACAATGAATGTTTAGTATATTGATTGAGATCCTGGCATTCTCTACTGTCACTGTTTTTCAACAGACAGTTGAAAGTCCACAGTGAGCTGCAAGTCCATAAGCATTTCAAGCATGCTTGTATGTATTTCCGTTCTTCTCAATCTGTACATTCTTCAGCTGGGCGAGCTCTGACTCCCAAAGTTCTTGCAATGATAATTCTGGCTTGGAAACCCTGAGAATTAAAGTCCAACTATCTGGAAAATGTCTGGGGCAGGCTGGTTAATTGTTTTCAAGTCCTTAATCAACAACCGAGTGAACATAAAGAAGATCTGTATAATATGACTAGAGGCAACAGAAGCACCATGACTTACATTCCTGCTATCATCTTGCCCTTAAAACTATGTTTCTACTGCATCTTGTTGCCTTAACTGCACTCATAAAGAAAGGATTTGCCTAAAGAGAGCAGCAGTGTTCCGTGACTAATTTGTTCTGATCTGAATTTTTTAAAAGAAAGGACATCAGCGAACTCATCTTCAAGACTATTTAAAGATTCTTTGTTCTCTGTCCTGATGACAGCCCTAATTGATTCCTTCAAAGCTGATAAATCCAAGACTAGGCATCCCAGTTTTGAAAGTGAAAATGAGATAGTTATATCTGCTTGTGAGACAAGCAGATAACAAAAACAGCTTTTCAAAGGATTTCAGAAAACTTACAAACAATTAGTTTGGTGAAAAAAAGGAAAGAAACAGAATAGGGAGTGTTTGAACTCATGTATAACCGAGTGATGCTAATTGGAGATGAAGAATGATAACATATTTTCCAATTCTTATTTCTTACTCAAAACAAATGACAATCTTCATGAGTGACACTCCAAAATGTAGTTTCAGTTCATCTGCATAACAGCAATGCACACAGACGTTTAAAGCCTGATAGCTGATGAACAGTTGTCAGAACTATTTAGAGATGAAATGTGCACTGAAGCTTTACATATGGTACTGAAGAAGCACTTACATTTAAAATTAAAAGGGCTTTAAAACAGAAGGGACGTTTTTAAAAGCTGGTACAGTACTTGGATCCACTGTAGTAATTACATTTAAGATTAGAAAGGCTCGTATATAGCAGATACATTTTTAAGAGCGATCTTGGGCCAGATTATTTTTCCTTGGCTTGCATTATCACACAAGTTAAATTTATAAATTGCAAGATAAATCATTATGTACAAAATGCATTAACCTTACACTAATCAGTAAAAGAAGTGAAATATTGTATTTACATGTATACATATATACTTTATTTATTAAAGCAGTATAGGTTAGGTAGACTCCTCAACACTCCTCTCCAATGGAACAATTGTGCATTTGGGGAACCTTTCTTATTACATGTATCTGCTTTACCATGTAATATTAAGGCTAAGATTTGTTTTAATCAGCTTATTAAAAAAGCCAAGTGATCTAATACATAAACCACAGACTTCACAAACTGTGATGGGGTTCACACCTAGGTTAGACCACATAATGTGTTGTAACCACCATCACCTAGTAAAAAGCCTTTCAAGCTACCGATTCAGGCCAGTTTGGGTGTACTGGTAGTGCCGTCAACCAGTGTTTTGGAGAACTGGTAGTGGAAGCTACATGAGGCTCTTCCCATCTGCCCAGACATCACCATTTTCTTTTCTTTTTTTAACCCTCTACGCATGTGCAAAGCCTTCTGCACATGGACAGAAGGTGAAAAAGAACACACACCAGTGGCACAAAGTGTATGCCGCCCCGAGTCTTCGGAGAGGGGCGGCATACAAATCTAATAAACTATAACTATAAACTATAAAGTGCACGCTTCCGAACCGGTAAGGATGGTAAGTAGATTTCACCTACTTTACCATCTATAAAATTGTACTCAAGCCAATCCAAGACACTTTTCTCATTTTGACTCTTTAGTTTGAATCATTACCCAGCCTTGAGCTCCTCTGATTTGGACCACAGCTGAAGAGAACTGCACCAATTGCAACTTTTTCCTTGACAGCTGGAAAGTTCTTATCATTTTAAGAATAAGTTGCTTCTTTCCCAATTTATTCACAACAGAATTTAATTTAAAAGGCTGACGTTCCCTCTCCTTCCCTAACTTTATGCAGCTTTAAAATCTGACTTGACTTACACTCAGAATGATGTTTAGGTCCTTCCTTATGATCTCTCATTGAACTGTCAGGACTATTCTGAGGAACAATTCTCTTGAGTGCAATCCAGACCAAAAGGAGCTGGAAGAGTGTTTCCCAAATTCATCAAGAGGGCAGCAGAAGCCTCTAGAGGGCTGAGGAGGAGAAAACAACAAATTTTAGGATCACTCCTCATGCTAATATGATAGAAAGATAAGAAATCCAATCAGTGGTGGGATTCAGCTGGTTCGGGCCAGTTTGGGCGAAATGATAGTTAAATTGCTAGCTGTCTTCTTCCTGCCCTCCCTACTTCCAGGAGTTTCAAGCACCTCATTTAGGCTTCCAGGTAAGTGCAGGGAGGCCTACTGGGTCAAAACAGTGTATGAGGGGTCATCTGCGGCCCATTTTAACTCCAAAAAAGCTGCAGAGAGGCCTACTAGGCCCAAGAGGCTGCAGTTGTGTGTGACACTTCTTGCCTGCATTTCATTTTCAAACTCCCAGGAGGGTGAAGGGAGGCCTACTAGCCAAAATGGGGCATTGGGGTGCAGTGCAGATCCCCGTGGCCAGTTTTTTCTCCCAGGAGGCTGCAGGGAGGCCTACTAGCCTTAAAACAGAGCACAAGGGGTGTATTCCATTTCCCCCATGGCCCATTTGTGCAGGAGGCCGAGTGCTGCCTGTCACACCCCCTGACCATGCCCACCATGACTATGACCATCCAGCCATTCATTAGGGCAGAGAAGCGGTTGTTATATTATTTGAATCCCACCACCGGATTCAATGCTAGCTCATGAGCAAAGCCACAAAATGGGGAGGAAGGTATTTCCATATTTCCACATACCTTTGGTTTAGACCCGGGATAGGCAAAGTTTATTTATTTATTTTATTTATTAGATTTGTATGCCGCCCCTCTCCGAAGTTGGGTTTGCCAAAAAGTTGGCTCTTCTATGACTTGTGGACTTCAACTCCCAGAATTCCTGAGCCAAACATGCTAGCTCAGGAATTGTGGGAGTTGAGATCTAGATCTAGATCAACTGGCTACATGCCAAGCTATAACAAATGGCACACATTGGAAATCTCTTTCTCTTGATGTCCCACCTTCTGCTATTACTGATGCAACATATTTTAAATATATTTTAGTGAATATTAGATAAATATTACCAAGATGTTCAATATACATAGATAGGGTAAAGGTGGTATAAAGAGATATATTAGCACATTTTTGGACAACAACTATATTGTCATTTTTATATGGATATATCTGATTGTGTCTTTCATGAAAGATTTATCAGACAGAGAAGATTATTCCTCCGGTCAGACCTATGTTACAATTTTACATTGCAGGCACAAGAATATTCCAGCAGAACATTCACCAAATATTTAATGCTATCCAAGTTACTACTGCTCCTGGAGGTCTATGTTAATAATAACTGACTAGATTTGAGGCCCAGAGCTGAAAGGCAAAAAGTTGTACAGCCTAAATTATCTATTTACACCCAAAACAATTTTTCTCTCATGTTTTAACGAGTTGGCATTTTTTAAATTTTGACTTTGCTCCCATCATTAGCTTTCCTAATTCTATAATAATAACAACAACACAGTTGGAAGGGATCTTGTGGATCTTCTAATCCAACACCCTGCTTGGGCAGGAGACCCTACACTACTTCAGAGAAATGGTTATCCAACATCCTCTTAAAAACTTCCAGTGTTGGAGTATTCAGAACTTCTGGAGGCAAGCTATTCCACTTATTAATTGTCCTAACTATCAGGAATTTTCTACTTAGTTCTAAGTTGCTTGTCTCCTTGATTAGTTTCCATTCATTGCTTCTTGTTCTACCATCAGGTGCTTTGTAGAGTAGGCTGACTCCCTCTTCTTTTATGGCAGCCCCTTAGATATTGGTACACTGCTATCATGTCTCCTCCAGTCCTTCTTGTCATTAAACTATACACACCCAGGTCCTGCAACTGTTTTTCGTATGTTTTAGCCTCCAGTCCCCTAATCATCTTTGTTGCTCTTCTTTGCACTCTTTCTAGAGTCTCAACACACTTTTTACATCGTGGTGACGAAAACTGAATGCAGTATTCCAAATGTGGCTTTAATAAGACATAATATAGTGGTGTTAACACTTCACCTGATCTTAATTCTATCCCTCTGTTAATGCAGCCTAGAACTGTGTTGGCTTTTTTGGCAGCTGCTGCACACTGCTCGTTCATATTTAAATGGTTGTCCACTAGGACTCCAAGATCCCTCTCAGCTACTACTGTTGATCAAGGTACCACATACACTGTACCTGTGCATTTTGTTTTTGTACTTTTTTCACCACTGAATTTCATCTGAGCCCATTGTTCAAGTCTGTTAAGATCCTTCTGTATCTTGAGCCTATCTTCAGGAGAGTTGACTATTCCTGCCAGTTTGGTGCCATCTGAAAATTTGATGAATTCCCCATCTATCCCGTCGTCATTGATGAAGATATTGAAGAGTACTGGGCCTAAAACAGAGCCTTGGGTTACTCCACTGCATACTTCCCTCCCTGTAGATGCAGCTCCATTGAGCACTACACGTTGAGTGCAGTTGGTTAGCCAGTTTTGAATCCATCTGGTGGTGTTGCTGTCTAACCCACATTTTTCAAGTTTATTTAGTAGTAAGTTATGGTCTACTTTATCAAATGCCTTACTGAAGTCCAAGTAAATTAAATTGACAGCATTCCTCTGGTCCACTAATTTTGTCACTTTGTCAAACAATGCAGTAAGATTAGTCTGGCATGATCTGTTTTTGGCAAGCCCATGTTGGCTTTTGGTTATTACTTTGTTTGCTTCTAGTTATTACTTTGTTTGCTTCTAGGTGTTCATTGATTCATTTCTTATCTTTTCCAGAATCTTCCCTGGTATTGACGTCAGGCTGATAGGTCTGCATTTCCTGGATCTATTTTTTTCCTCTTTTTTGAAGAGGGGAACTACATCTGCTCTTTTAATGCATAGAGATTTAAATCTATTTTGATTGACCTTGTGTTTACTGTATACATGACCTGTGTTGTGCCTGACTGCTCCTATATTCTTAATACCTGTTTGATTAGTGCACATGATATGGCATTCATTATTAAATATTTGGCTTTGCTTGACAGCAAGGCTGATAAACTTACCCATACATGTTGCGTGCACTGTTAACCATATTCATTTTAGATTGCTGGGGACAGAAATATTCTGTATCAATTCAATCTCTGTCCCCGCTGTTCAGTTTAAATGTTTATCCAGGAAATCTGTGAACTGAACAGCGGGGACAGAGATACGGAACATTTCTGACCTCAGCAATCTAAAATTAATATGGTGAATTCTGTTGTTGTTTGAGTCAATGACCTAATATACTTTACTATTAACCCCTTTTATCTCTACAATTCCAAAATTATCAAAAATACATCAAAACTAACAGAAACAGAATTGATATGAGAAAAGTCACTAATAGGTTAATTTTACCTATTTTACTACTTTACACAGGCTAAGGATTTTCTTTCCATCATTAATATACCTCTAAAACCACATATTATTTATAGCATATAAGAATATACATTTTTAAATAATCCTTTTCTACCAGCATATATGACCTTACTCTAAAGGGGGCAATAAAATTTCAAAAAGCCTAGATAAAAATGTTATTGTAATGCTATTGTAATTTAGTTCAAAGGGAAAAAAGAGAACCAGAACTTACTGTCAAAAGTACTAGAAAGGCATATATTAATAATTGAATTAATTATTACAACACTTACCTCTTGCCTTTTTCTTTCTTCTTGGCTGATGGTCTGAGATAGGCCATTCCTCTTCACCTGAAACGAATGCTTAATTAATATACAATAACTCATAATTTTTTTAAAATATACAAAGATAGACCATTTGCTTACTCTAAATCATAGTTTCTATAATATAAAGCTACTTCATTATACAAACAGCAACTGACAATTTATGATACCTAAATGATCTGTTAATGTCTCAACCAGAGGTAACTTCTGTGCTGTCAGTTCCCTTTACAGATGTTACAAACTACTGGAGCTCTGGCCAAACAAAGGTATTCTGAAAAGGTTTCATTATAGCTCCCAAATGTATAAAACTGCCCTGTGAATGGTATTACAGTGTTCCCTCGCTTTTCGCGAGGGGATGCGTTCCGAGACCGCCCGCAAAAGTTGAATTTCCGCGAAGTAGAGATGCAGAAGTAAATACACTATTTTTGGCTATGAACAGTATCCCAAGCTTTCCCTTAACACTTTAAACCCTTAAATTGCAATTTTCCATTCCCTTAGCAACCATTCAGATTATTACTCACCATATTTATTTATTAAAGTTTATTTAAAAAAATATTTATTAAAGGCAGACAAAAGTTTGGCAATGACATATGACATCATCGGGTGGGAAAAACCGTGGTATAGGGAAAAAACCCGCAAAGTATTTTTTAATTAATATTTTTGAAAAACCGTGGTACACTTTCCGCGAAGTTCGAACCCGCGAAAATCGAGGGAACACTGTACTCCCAAAAGTATGTTCTTGATTCCCTTGTACATAAAGGTATTGATTTAATTCTACTAGAGTAGGGTGTCAAACCCATGGGCCAGATGCATCATATGCTGGTCCCAACCCCACCCAGTTTAGCAAAGGGGGGAAAGTCATGATACATCACGTGGTACATTGACATGAGTTTGACACCCCTGTACTAGAGCGAGAGTTCTCAAACTATATCATATCCCAGGAATTTTAAGGATGGATTAAGAATGTGAAATTTGAGGGATGGAGCAAAATCCATGCTTAAAAAGGGGATTTCTTATACCAAAATTCTAAAAGGTTGGTATTACTAAGGGAGGTATGTAGGCTGATGAATCGTTGTGTGAAGACTGACAGATCGGTAGTGGGTATGTGATAAGAAGAAAGAAAAAACCTTGCAAATATTCACAAATGTGTGGTAAGATTAGGGCCTGGGTAGGCTGTAAGAAGGAGGAACAGAAGACAAACATATGTTATCTCTGTTACTTTATATAACTTTCATTAGCTTTTCATTACATGAAAAACTATATGTGCTTATTTTTACTGAAAAATTTAAAGATTTATAGCATGTGTTTGCATTTTATTTAATTAGTTTTAATTTATGTATGTAATTGAATTATTTGTAAGGTCAGAGGTCAAATTCAAATAAAATATAAATATAACTTGAATTTGCTGAACAGATGAGATAGACAAGTCAACTGGAATTCAGCAGAGAGAAACCGGAAAAGGAGAATATGGCTCAGGAACATATATACTAATGGTATAAATGTGTCTTTTTAAGCACTTGAGCAAAATTCCCTAATTTCAGAACAGTGATAGAATAAATTAATAGGAAATGGACCAATCTAAGTTTTAAGTTTACTAACCCTTTGCTTCATATACATTTAGGAAACCTATTTTATTTATATGGTCTAATGCTTAACATGGAAAGAGGCATTACTTTATTGTGAGATTAGAGAGATTAGCTAAAGCATGCCTCTACTAGTTTTAATAAAATAAAACTATTACTTCATTAAAAGATTATAATTAAAATTAATCATTTTTGTCCCTGTCAGACAGATTCATTCAGGCTGATCAAGCTCCTCACATTCCTATAGTCCAAGAATGTCAAACTTGCATGTAAAAAAAGTAATTCAGGTTCCCATCCCCACATATTTTGTTTTCTTTCCTAAGAGCAAAATTTGGGACTGATCCAGCAAATTGATCATTTATCGGTATTTAGGTAATGAGAAAGGCCATTCTTCTGATGATTTATGACAGAAAAGTTTAATTGTTCGCTATAACATTTCTTTAGGCAGGATTCACATGGTGCACCAGTTGCGGCCCTATTTGGACAGGGAGTCATTGCTCACAATCGCTCATGCCCTCATCCCCTCGAGGTTCGATTATTGCAACGCTCTTTATATGGGGCTACCTTTGAAGAGTGTTTGGAAACTTCAGATCATGCAGAATGCAGCTGCAAGAGCCATCGTGGGGCTTCCCAGATTCGCTCACGTTTCTGCAACACTCGGTGGCCTGCATTGGCTGCCGATCAGTTTCCGGTCACAATTCAAAGTGTTGGTCATGACCTTTAAAGCCCTACATGGCATTGGACCAGAGTATCTCCGGAACCGCCTGCTAACGCACGAATCCCAGCGACCGATAAGGTCCCACAGAATTGGCCTTTCTGGGTCCCGTTGACTAAACAATGTCGTTTGGTGGGCCCCAGAGGAAGAGCCTTCTCTGTGGCGGCCCCGGCCCTCTGGAACCAACCCTCCCCGGAGATTAGAACTGCCCCCACCCTTCCTGTCTTTCGTAAACTACTCAAGACTCACTTATACCGCCAGGCATGGGGGAGTTGAGACACCTTTCCCCCAGGCTTTTTTATACTTTGTTTTATGTTTGGTATGAATGTGCTGTTTGGTTTTTTAAATAATGATAGGGTTTTATATGTTTTTAATATTAGATTTGTTCCACTGCTATATTGTTTTTATTGCTGTTGTGAGCCGCCCCGAGTCTTCGGAGACAGGCGGCATACAAATCTAATAAATAAATAAATTCTCACTGTTCATGAAAGCCAAGGAGCTGTCACTGAGAAAGGAATATTGGTATGGTATCTCTAAACACCTTTCTTGGTCTCTCTATGCTTCTATCAACAACTGCATAAGTTTCAATGAATCAAAATTGTCTGAAAGGCAAGGCATTGTCTCTGTTAGGACTCTGTCTAATCAGCTGGGTTGGCAATATATAATCCAACAGTGTAGGTTTAACTCTCTTGATGTATGTAGCTTTAACTGTATACTATTTCTGATTGTTTAATTGTGTTGCAGATTGCCATAAGAGGGAACTGGAGATCATGGCTTGCTCTGTCTAACATACTCTCTGTTGACATACTTTCTTGGACATTCTGTTCTATATAGTATCTAAGGCTAAGCTGTGATACCTTTGTTTGCTGTGAATGACAAAGGCAATTGATTGGTAAGAAGACTGTAATTTTATATTCTTTGGACAGTATTCTTAATTAAGAATATTCTTTCTATTTTATTCTTAATTAAAACATTCTTTCTATTACGTGTACGACTTGGACTGTTTATTTGATTGTGCTATTTCTTAAAGTAAACTTTTACTTAAGTTAGTGTGTATGTGTGTGGCTGGATAATTATTCATAACTACTCTCATAAACATTTCCATGTGCATATTCTTGTTATTCAAGGGTTACTTTGCACATAACTTAACAGTCTCTGTGTAGCTTCAAGGTACTCCCTGTCAGTATTCTACTTTTATAAATGACTGTTCTGTTTTTATGTAAGCTTGCAAAAGATGCAGCTATTTTACGATAACCTGAGTTGCAGATAACTTGAAATACTTATTTATATAACTTGAGATATTACCAAATGCATTTTCACTTTACTTCCTGGTATATTCACAGTTCAAGCTACTTTCACATGTATATTATTACTCTGTTGTTGCATATTGTGAATGAGACAACATAGCTTTTACTTCTTTAAACAAAGACAGCTTTAAAAAGAACTGAATATATCTTATTTCTAATGGCTTAGGAGCTATTTTCAAAAGAATTTCTGTTCTAATCCAGTTTTTTTTCAAGCAGTCAATTAAGAAGAGATAAGCAAACTAAACAAAAAAAAAATCTTACATAACAGCAGAGCATTGGAAAGAACAAAAAAGATAATAACCCACATACATAGGTCCAACATCACCTGTTTCCTATGCATATTGCACACACTTATATAAATGGGTGTGTAACATGCTTGCTTGCTTGTTTAGATGGAAGACATTTTGGTCCACAAGGAAGATATTTTCAGCTCCAATTCCTATTCAACATCTCAATCCTCTTCTCTCAATAGTTAATCAGATATTGTTTAACTCAGCTATAATGGCCAGATTTATACATTACTTAAAATCATAAACCAGGATTTACAACTTCCAATTGTCATTAAACCAAAACCAAGTAAACTGCGGTATACTTTACTGCGTTATGCTTTTGTGCTAATTTTTGGACCATACAATTTACACAGCTTGCATCTGACCCTTGCATTATCAAATACAGGATACAAAGAGGATACAGAGAAGGGATAGGTTCTGGATCGTTTTGCTGCCAGTTCGCTCAGGGTAGCGCCGGGCACTTGCGCCTTTACAGCAATCAAAAAATAGCTTCTACACATGCGCCAAAGCAAAAGTTAGCTTCTGCGCATGTACAAAAGTAAAATCCAAGATGGCGGCGCCCATGGATCATCACCGACAGAACTGCCTCTGTGACATCATCTACGATTTACTGACGGTTCTAAAGAACCGGTTAAAACTGGAAGGAACCCACGTCTGATACAGGTTTACATAAAACACGTACATTCTAAGTTGTACACATAACTCTGTTTCAAAAGATATGAACTCATCAAATTAATTGTCAAATTGTCAAATAGCCTTTTTCTAGTGCAGAAAACAGTGACTAAGTGATATATGTTTGTTCAATTTACCTTTGTCCAAATAGTACTGTTTCTCCTTGTAATTTACAGTTTTATCATGAAGATTTTTTAAACAGTGTACTGTCAAAGAAAACTATCATTTATAGTTACACACATGTGTTCATATTAGCTGTTTATCAACATAACTGTTTAATGATGTAGCCACCTGAGTACAGAATCTGACTACAGCACAATTTATAATTCACCGCCTATTTACACATAGAAACTTTAAAACCATATTTGAAAATCATGGTCTTTAGCTTGTTAACAGATTAGATTCTGCTAATTTATAAATCTTGGTTTACAACCAACACATGGGTTCACAACTGCATTAAATCATAATGCAACTTGTTTGGTTTGATATGCTGCATAAATCCAGTCAACGATCAACCCAACCAAGCAATCACCCAATTTTGTTTCATATTTAAGAGATCAAGAAGAGGTCATAAAGTGTGATTACTGAACTATATTCAGCTTGGTGAATTTTGATCTCTAATACCTGTCCATTAGTCCAATAGTTCTTACATTTAAGGTTATGTTATAGCCAATAGAGACCTTTTTAGAAACGTATTACTGCATCAATAATAGGTTATGATGGGTTTACTATTGAGGATTGGAATGGTTCTTGAGTCATTAAAAATACAAATTCCTTGTGTGTCCAATTACATTTGGCCAATAAAGAATTCTATTCTATTCTATTCTAAAATGTTAAGTTCTCTTCTATTCACTTTTTGGAACAAAAAGAGTTTACAAATATACTTCCAAGCATTAAAATGACATATAAGTAGCTAACAACATCACTTAAGCAATTAATTAAATTGTAGTTGTAAGTACAGCTAACTTCAGAACTTTAAATATATGTACTTTTGTCTTACAGATTTAATATGTTTAAAACTATTTCCTTATTTGTAAAGCTGTGGAAAGATAATTATATTACAGAACTGATTTTCATTATGCGTTATCCATTCATATTGCTGAGGCTGCTTATCTCAAGTGGGCAAGAGGCGAGTGGCATGATTATTTTTTTGCAATAGCTCTACATGACCCCCTGTGGAATGATTATGGGAAGCAACCACACGGAAGCAATAATCAAACTGTTAAGATAATGGCCAAATTTGGATGTTCATACTATAATTTAAGCTCCCTGCAATGAGCCATTTCAGCTGATTCAGTCAATCTTCTCTTCTCTTCAGTCAATCCAGCAGAAAACACAGTGGGAAATTAACAGCACAGCTGGTTAACAGTTGGTCGTTCTGACTGCAATAGGTCAAACTTTGAGTAATTAATGAAAAGTACCTTTTAGAGTAGTTGATCAAATAATAAAGGGTGGGGTGTTTTGTTTTGCTTTGCTTTTAAACTATGCTGTTCAATTATGTTCTGTACCTGATTTAGTTGAAATCAAATTCAACCATACTGTTTCAGAAACATTTAAGAAATATTCATTCACAGTGAATCTTTTGATGAAGGTCATATTTGAACACTCTGAAAATTTTAATAGTTTAATATTTGGAGAAATAGAACATCAAGTGTCAACTGAATGTATACAAAGCTGGACATATAGAAATACCCAGAATAATATGCCCTGCCCTTGGGCTTTTCCTGCTCTTCGTGCAATTCTATACATCTCTTAAACAAAACTGCTACTTACACTGGTTTGATCTGAAACAAATACGGTATATGTAGTTCTCATTTAACAATAACAATTGGGACCAAAATCAGCAAAGAGGTCACATTACCGCTTTGCTCAATGACTGAAATCCTGGTTCTGCTAGTTGTTGTTGCTAAGCAATTGTGCCGATCATTAAGTGGAAGGTGTGCCAGCTAAGAAGGCACAGGAAGCTTGGCACAGGCTACGTGAGAATTGGCAGGGTGCTGAAGTTACCATTTCCTGGAAAATGAAGGCATGCTCCAACCACCACTACCATTCAAACAGTCATGAGAATAATGGTTGCTCTCACAGTGCCTTAGAACTACTACTTGTGAGGTGATTGGCAGGTAGCAGAAGCTGCAGCACTGTGAACATAAGGATAGACAGACTGCCAAGTATCCAAATTTTCATCACATGGCCACAGCGGCCATGCAATAGTTGCAATTTCTGGTAACAGTTATTAAGTTCACATTCTGGATAGAGAGGACCATTGATTTGACAAAGGAGCTAAAAAGGCCAACTATGTTAGAATTGAACAGCCCTCCTTCAATAGAAGGGCAGGAATATGATACAACCTCTGTCTACAACAATGCAGACCTTTCAGCAGTTCCAAGAAAGTTCCACAACCATTTGTATTATGATTCAGGTGACCTGGGGGGCATACATAAATCTCCAAGTGACCCTAACAGCTCTCAGAGAGAGTGCTAAGTTAACAACCAGATGACTTCAAGAAAATATAATCCTTCCATTTTCCACCGCCACCCCCACCCTCCAATCAGAACTGATTTGTGTGCGATGGGCGCCCAAGATTTTTCCCATCGATTGCTGAGTTTTGAATTTTTTTGACTGAAGGAGAATAAGTATGGCGCCACTGCATTGATTGACATTTGCTCTCTGGGTGATGAGCCCAAGTTTTAGTTGAGAAAAGCCCCGCCTTCGATCTCGAAATGCTCAAGAAATTATCGAGTGGCACTGACTGTTGATTTTGTGCGCTTCAGTAGGTATCTTGGGTAACAGTCTCAGCAGCGTTCATGCCCTTAGCATTCAGGTAGCATATTATAGTGCACACTTTAGGAGGGAAATGGAATGAGGACGCTTATCTCTAAGCTTCACAACACTAGTCGGTGATCTACTGTACACTGGCACTGCTCGTTCGCTTCCACTGGCTTTCCGCTACATCAGAGGTCTTCAAACTTGGCAATTTTAAGACTTGTGGACTTCAACTCCCAGAATTCTCCAGCCAGTATAGCTGGCTAGAGAATTCTGGGAGTTGAAGTCCACAAGTCTTAAAATTGCCAAGTTTGGGGACCCCTGCGCTACATGATAGTAATACCAACTTCCCCCATGAACATTCCCCGCGAGAGCTATGTGCCTTGTAACCTTACTTTCTGGATAACCCTCATACAATCATGCTTATAATGCATATAAATATCATATTGGTTTCCAATTTGAACTTTGAGATATTAACTAATATTACGACACTTACTGCAGACAGTTGACTCCATGTTGATCTTAGAGGTTTGTATTGAATAACTATTTTTTCATCTGACTTGTGATCTTTTGATTCTACATCTTCATCGGAATCTATATCCAAAGCTTTTTCTTTATAATTCTGATACAACACTGCATTTTCTGCAATAACAAAAGAGGGAAATGATTTGAAATACTTTAGACAATATAATTATAATAATTTTCTCTTAGACAGCTAGTTTTGTTCAGAACAGACACTGGGCAAGCATATTACAAGTTACAGGAACATCAGGTCAGCCAAACTCAGGAAAGAAAAACAAGAGAACCTATTTTATTCCCTCCCATTCTGTGGATAATTGAATACAATGAGTTATGAAAGTTGGCTGATCTATCTTGTTAGCAAGGTATGTAAGCAAGTATAAAATCATTTGAAACTAACAGAATCAATTATGCTTCTTGTAGCTATAATTGCAAATGCAGAGCTAAAGTGTAGTCCCAATATTGGGTTTTTCCCCCCCTCATGCCTATTAAAATGTCAATCAAATCACTCCATACTTTACCATGTTGCATTAATTATACCTGATCTGATGTTTAGATTTTTTTTTACTTTTGAAATACTAAAAATATATTACCCTAATCTAGAAATTGATAATAAGCAACATGTTGTAAAGCCAAGTGGTACCATACATTGTTATTATAAATAGACTTGACCTAAGTATCTCAAGTTTCAATCAGAAACCCCAGATAGCCCTATTTCAGTCTTTACATTCCAGATAAATGACAAATAATTAATGAGTTTAAAAATAGACACATAATCAGTTAAGAGAACTTATAAGTCAACAATAAGATGACTTTGTGAAAGTAGACTGAACTATATTTCAATTCTTCCAAGATGTGAATCTTGTGATTATTTACTGAATACTATAGAACAGTGAGTTCTGCGTGCCAAAAAGGTATGTGTGCATGCACTAACAGCACACCTACACCTATTCCCTTTCCTCAACCAAGTACACCGCTCTCTGCATTGCCCCCTGCACATGTGCACAATCCACCCCCTGCATGCGCACAGGACTCACTGAAGCATGAGATGGTGAAAAAAATGGCCAAACCGGAAGTTCAGAAAAATGGACTTTCGGTTTGTCTGCTGTGCTGTTTTTTACCCTCCAGAGGCTTCAAGGAAGCTTCCCTGAAGCCTCTGAAGGGTGAAATCACCTTCCCCAAGGCCAAAAATCAGCTGGCTAGTGTGCAATGGAGCTAACCCAAGGCAATGCCTCACATGCCCGCCGATATGGCCGCGCATGCCACCTGTGACATGTGTGTCATGCTATAGAAGTTAGTTTTATGTATATATACATGGTATCAAACCTATCAAGTTTGCTTTCATCTTAGTACTCTTGGAGTAGGGGAAAAGTGACTGAACTTGACCCTTGTTTTCAATTATCATGTTACTTTTCAACTGTTCTTCAAATTATAACATGGACTGAAAGCCTAAGTTTATGAAAATATAGGATATATAAATAAGTTACACTGGTAATCAGTGTTCCCTCTAATTTTTTTTGGGGGGGGGTGGGCGGAAAAGTATAGTGTCTGAGCGGCAGTCCCTTCGGGACTGGGCGGCACAGAAATAATAAATAAATAAATAAATAAAAAACAAACAAACAAACAAACAAACAAATAAATAAAAAACCCACCCTGTTTTGCCTCAGAGAATTTCAAAATAAAATACTGTACTGTGTGTCTATAACAGTGAGCTCATAATAGGGCAACTCTATCAATATCAAAATGCCACTTAAATAGTTGAGCTAGTTTCAAACTAGATTTTGATTTTCTTTCTCTCTTCCTTACTCCCATTCTTTTTCTTTCTCTTTTCCTTCCTCTCTTTTTTCTATCTGTTTCTCTCTCTTCCTCTCTCTCTCCTTCCCTCTCACTCTTTCCCTCTCGGCTTCTGGGCAGGTTTGGAAAACTCTGAGTTGATGATGATTTTTAAGTGAGCGATTGCTCACTGCTCAGCTTAGAGGGAACTATGCTGGTAATAACAAAGCGTGAGGATGCCACTGAAAGTATGAATGAACAAAGGCAAGACATTAAAGGAAAATGCTAGATGAGAGAACTTGAACAATGTTAAAAAAATTCAGAGATATGAAATGTAAATAACAAACCAACCAACCAGTGTTGCCTACAAACGATAAAAATATGCAAATTATAGCCAAGACGTAACAATCATAACAAAAAGAAATTCACAATACAGTACCCGTGAGGATAGGTGGAAAACCCCTGCAAATAAGATATAATGCTTCTATAGCCATTATAACAAGATTAATACCTTGCATTTCCTATCATTAACTATGCATGACAGAATTGCAACTTTTCTTTACAATAGGAAGTAGTTTTAGTCTCTTGTTTTACTCTACTTGAATGCATTATAAGGTTGGTCTTGACATTCTCCTATCCATGATATCAGTGGAAGAACCCTACTAGATATTGCAATAGTAATGCCACTTTACATTTGCTGCAATGACAGTTTTGTTTTCCCTCACCCTGTTAATATAAACAGAAGACTCTACACCTTTGACCCCAAGCTTTGCTTTGCAGAGCAGAGTGAAACCTAACCTGGTTCCACTTCTTTATACAATATATCATTAAAAATAAATACAGTATACTCCAACAGTTCTTACCTTGTCCATCAAATGTCCCTTGTCCTTTTAGCATTTTTTTCTATAATATTTCAAAAAGAAAATAGAGAAGGGGGAGGGAAAACTGGTGAAAATAGAAATGCTCAGTGCATAAATTAATTTCAAATGTTTTTCATAACCAGTATTGGGTTCCTACTGTTACGAATGAGGATGCCGCGCCTGTAGTAAAACTGGAGCTGCATGTGCAGCTTTGGGCCTCAGGCATGCGCCTGTATCCATCACAGCGAAATTTTGCTTCTGCGCATGTGCAGAAAGCAAACTCTCGTGAGGGGATGCAAGCGCATCTGAACTTTCTGTGCATGCACGGAAGGAAAAGATTTCCAAAAACTCACACACATATGGATCCCGAGATTTTGCTTCCTGTGCATGCGCAGAAGCAAAATCTCGCTAGGACGCACACATGCACACCAGAGAACTGAAGGTCCCAGTAAGCTGGGATAGTAACCATCTTCCAGGAGATACAATTTTTGTAATGTTCTGGTTCTGAACCAGAACTTTCCAAAACCATTCACAAAATAAAACACTCCTAGAATCACTGTCTCTGCCAAAATTAGAAGAATGTTTAAAAGTAACAGATTTTTAACATGTATGTCAGTAATGTTTTCGCTGAAGAAAAATTTTAAATTGTGTGTTGAAGTACGAAATGGTTCACTGTTTAAGTGTAATAAAATGCATACAGTAAATTATTTTATTAAGTCTTTAAAGTCAATAGCAATTTGGTAAAAAAAGAAAACCCAGACTTTTTTTCCTAATTATCCTAAAACAACCTCTAGTTTTATAGAAAATTACTATGAGTTTCATACATTTCTATATTTCAAGATTTTTAAAGCATTTTCCTTTAGACTTTGTATATATTCCATCACAGATAATGTCTTCACATTTGATAATAAGTCTAAAGAATTGGATTAAAATTTGGAAACATGTAACAGGACTGACATAAACACACTTTCCTCTTCCACCTTCACTTAGCAGATTCTCCATGATCCCAGAATTACATAAACGATCAAAAGTAACAGGTCAGAGGAAGGCTGAATTGACAGAAACGCCACTTACATCACAATTTACCTCATTCAACACGATAGAATTTAAATGAAAAGAACAGGATATAATAGCCATTATACAGTATGTTAGTTAAATGACTAGCTAGGTTTATGCATCTTGCTAAGAGATAATCATAACTTGCAAAACACTATGGTTGGGCTGCACAACACATTAAGCTAAAGCTAAACAAACAAACAACACAGTATCTCAGGGATACTAAAAGAAAACACTAACATTCTTCAGATGATCTCTACATTCCAAAATGGAATTTTAAAAATGAAATCTACAAATTCTATGGGTTTTTTAAATAGGTTAATGCATACATTCTGCATAAAATCTCTTAAATCCCAGGTGGGGTTAGATTATGACATTTTAAAAAATATTGAGTGGACAGCTCTATACCTTGAGGCCTAGAAAAGACTGGACTGTAAATAAAAAAATGTTGCTTTTAATAAAGTCAGGATGAGCAAATTTATATACCAAAAAAATTCAATAAAAAACCCTGTGCAATAGCATTCAAACTTATATACCACTTTACAGTGCTTTACAGCCTTCTCTAAGTGGTTTATAGAGTCAGTATATTGTCCCTAACAAACTGGATCCTCCTTTTACCGACCTCAGAAGGATGGAAGAGCGTCAACATTGTATGTATGTTGAACTCCAAAATTGAGTTATACAATTGAGTTGCTTTTGAGCAAATTATTTGACTTTGAAATTCTGGGAAATTTTAACTTTTCTTTATGCAAAAGGTTCTACATGAATAAATAGCAAGAAACCTTGTCAGTTTCTTTTGACTAATGTGAATTAAGATTCCAGAAAAAATTGTAGGATATCTATCCCCTTAATATAATTATATAAAAAGAAAACCCAATCCAAATAATGCTTCCAAATACACATACTGGAATCTAGATGGGACATGTAATCTGCACAAAAGTTTTTTGA
Source organism: Erythrolamprus reginae (assembly GCF_031021105.1). Taxonomy (NCBI): domain Eukaryota; kingdom Metazoa; phylum Chordata; class Lepidosauria; order Squamata; family Dipsadidae; genus Erythrolamprus; species Erythrolamprus reginae. The sequence continues at coordinate 91,181,668 of NC_091954.1, read as the reverse complement.
AGAATGAATTCATTAGCTTGCATCTTTGCATCCTGCTCTTTCTGTTTGTCAGTTCCATGATTGTCCTAAATAAAATTAATAGAATCTCGATAAAGTGGGTATCTTGAAGTATAACTGAAGAGCATTGTTGCATATGCAATATTTCGATCAAAGTTATACAGATACTTACAACCAGGAAATAATTAGCACCATAAATATAATAATAAAATTATATAATAGCAATAATAGCATTTATACTTATATACTGTTTTACAGTGCTTTGTAACCCTCTCTAAGCGGGTTTACAGTGTCAGCATATTGTCCCCAACAAATTGGGTCCTCATTTTACAGACCTCGGAAGGATGGAAGGCTGAGTTAACCTTGAGCCTGGTGAGATTTGAACTGTCAAATTGCAGGTAGCCGGCAGTCAGCAGAAACAGCTCGCAGTACTGCACTCTAACCACTGCATCACCATGGCTCATAATCCCAAATCTTCAATGAGAACATATTGACATAATCTGGAACAATCATTACCATATCAATATCATAAACTTGAGCATCTGAATAGAAATTTATCAAAAGTAATTTCATTCTCATATATAATCATTTTAAGTTGCCAGTTTGGAGAAAGATCACGCAAATCAATGCATGAGTCTGCTTTTTTCTGATTTGGGAGTGAGGCCCATGGCTTGCCTCTGATCTTAACAAGAGTACCTAAAGGGTCACAGAAAATCCCTGTGCTCAACAGTCTATTTGTTTTTGCATTGAACAATACTCTACATTGACCACGTTCTGAACACAAAGAAGAAAATTGAGTTTGTAACCAGAACTTGTGCTATAGTTGAGAAACATCCCAGACACAAGCCCTCATCCCATATGAATGTCCTAGGGATAAATTTTTGGATAGCTACTAAGATCACGATGAAATTAAGAACTCACTATGATGCTCCAACCATGAAGTTTGAATTAACAGAATAAACAAAGGATTATCACAGATGGGGCAGTTATCACTCAGTTGTGATGAATATTTCCTTTCTCATCCTTAAACCTGTAAGCCAGGGGTCCCCAAACTTGGCAACATTAAAACTTGTGTACTTCTACTCCCAGAATTCTCCAGCCAGTGGCTAGAGATTTCTGGGAGTTGAAGTCCATAAGTCTTAAAGTTGCCAAGTTTGAAAACCTCTGCTCTAAGCTTTCTCATATTTTTCCCTATTAATCTATGGTTAAAATACTACCTTGATCTTTCACCATAGAAACTAAAACAGCAAACGTTCAAAATAAGCCAATCTATACTACCAATGACTGTAAACTATTAATAATTTCACTTATTTACTTACCTTTATTCTTCCTAAACTAGAGAATTTCTCTTTATCTTCTACGACTGCCTTCAGCCCTGGCTGAGACAGTTTGCTTTTCATTTTAATATTAGCACTACCATCAAAGTCAATACCACTCACAACAGCTCGACGATATGAAGTAGACCTCAAGCTACGCTTTAGCATCCCTGGGCTTTCCACATCCCCATCTGCTTCATCATCTTCACTGGCTACCAAAGGTACATCAAGAGTCTCCACCATGCTGCGTACCTTAAGTAACCTGCTGTTTGACCATGAATTCTGACTGTTAGCTTTGCCAATTACTTTTGTTTCAGAAGCTAAGCACTTAGGGATGATCTGCTGTTTCCCCATTTTTAATGCAGCAAGACTATTTGTGCTCAGAGTCACAGATGGCTTATCTGATTGGTCATTCCGATTTGATGGTATTCTTTGCAGAGGCAAATGTGGAATGTCTGAAGGAGCATGCAGGAAAACAGGTTCATTTTCTAAGTTTTTAGGAAGTTGACTGGGTTGTAATGCTAAGGCAATGGTTGTATTATTTGGCGAATGCACAATTTCTGATGGTGACACTCCAAGGCTTGATGTGAAAACAGTATGTTCCTTCTCAGGACTAAGTGATGCTTGATTAGACGACTTCCTTGTGTAAGTTGATTTACTGCTTGCTGAATCTATACAACCACTAGACATAAAGTTTATAGAATTATTTGAAACCATTTTCAAGATTTGTGGGGACTGATCAGAAAGTGTAGAAGATAAGATTCTGTGTTCTGGAAACTGAGCCTTTCCATTTGGTACACTTTTACAGGTCAAAAGCAAGGGACCTCTTTGAACAGAGTTGCTGTCCATAGAAGTAATTGTTTCACCAGGTTGCATTAAAGTGAATGTATCTTTGTCTTCCACAGGAAAATCTGTGAAGAGGACCCCACTGGAACTCTGATAGGACTGTGGCCTAGTTTTGTTCTTGGTATGCAAATGCCCACGATGCGCTGATCTTCTCTTCCACAATGGTGTAATATTCTTATTGGAAAAGTCTACTTCATTTTGTCCATCCATAACCCAGAACTGAGGTCAATTCAACATCAACACAGGAATGTAATATGTCCTATTGCACAACAAAAAAGGAAAAACAAAAACTTAAAATCATTCCGTAGCTACAATCTAATAAATCACCCTTGATAGGGAGAGAAGGTAGAGAAGAAAGTGTCCATCATTTCAGTTTTATTTATTTTTTAATAAAAAAAAACTCTTTATCATTTCCAAAGCATATTTACTATAATTGGAAGAGGATTTGAGCTTGAAGCTGACATAGCCAATGGGTACCATTCAAATGCTTCTCAGAAGTGCAGAGGATGAGTGGATTAAGTTTTAGATTCTTCTTTTAAACAGTAAATGCCTGGGCCTATCAGATGTATTGACATTTCACATCACCGTGGTTAAAGAATAAAGGAAAATAATTGTGTTCCATAAAATGAAATTTCTAAAAAATGCTTTAGGAACTTAACACTTTAGCTGGTGGGTACACTACTAAAAGTGGACCTATGAAAGCAGAGTTTAAACCTTTAAAGAAGTGGGCAGCCTCAAATGTATTCTTATAGTTATTCCCAGCATGACAGAAAATGTTATATTTATGCCAGGAAAAAAAAGAAACTTTTAATTGAAGTTTTTCTGAGTCATTTAAAGTAGGCAGTTTCTTATTCTACATGCAGTTAAACAGCGATGCTGTTGTAAAAAAAAAGGGTCTATTTAATTACAGCACCAGAATACTAGCCAAGAATAATTTAATGTAAACCATGGTGGTTCCAGAAGGCAAAGCAAAGGAAAAGTAATCATTTGTATTGGATCAGCTTCTGTTGATCTGCAAGTAAGTCACATTCTGCTCTCCTGCAGACAAGCAAATTAAGAAGCCTTTATATTTCCTATTACAAATTCTGTAGAAAAATATTGTTTTAAAGTGTGAAACCATGTAGGGTATGCAAAAGTTAAGCAGTCTGGAGCAATTTTTTTTCATCAAACCTAATTTCACTCAATAGCACCACCAATCCACATTTCGAAAAATATTAGGCAAATATTTATGGGGTATTAAGAAAATAGGTACAATTTGTACAAAGCCTAACAGTGGCTTTGAGAACAAGTGAAGATACCTTTAAAATAAATACCCCAAAATGCACACAAATAATAATAATAATAATTATTATTATTATTTATTAGATTTGTATGCCGCCCCTCTCTGAAGACTAGGAGCGGCTCACAACAACAAAATCCAAAGAAAATAGCTTCATGACAAACCTGTTCCCAAAGTATTCAACAAAGAATTACATGCTGCAAAACAGCAAATTTCACCTCCTTTCCCAGAAGCAAACCCTTCATTGAAGAAAGTGCCACTGAACTCCAGGTTATTCACTTTTGAGCTAACATGTATAAGACTGCAGTTCAGCAGCAAAGTTTGTGCCTCCCACCAGCAGAACCCCAATCTGATAAGCAGAACTGTACAAAGTCTAGGAACATTTTACAAACTTGTACATGTATTACACAACATTTAGCTTTTAAAAGCAAAAGTCAGCGGCAACTAAGATCTTGCTTTTGGACATCTGTTCCACAAGCCTTCTAAAACCAAGTTTTAGGACTGCATTTTGCTCCAACAACTCCATGCTCAAGTATGCCTGTTTACTCAATTGCTGAGCCTGAGGCTGAGAAAGCCCAGGCCTGCTTTGGGGATAAGACCCCTTCAGCTCTATGGGACTTGGGGAAAACATATACAACATTACAGAGTTAGTACTAAACGAGGTCAATAAACAAGAATTCCAGCATTCCCATTAAATACAACTACAAGCTATAAAAGAGTGGCAACCATTCCAATAACCCAGCACTACTGTTTGGGTGAGTTTATAACATATTGTGGAGGAGGGAGGGCTAAAAAAAACCCCCTTCTGTGCAGGATCCCTCGAATTGAACAATATCTGAAAGGAAGGATTATTTTGCTCCCTCTTTTGTCCTTCCAGGAGGGCGGTGTAATCCTTCCGAAGCCTTTGCATTAAGCAGACTACATCTTTAAGAAGAAAATTCTGAACTCGCACTCCTGGTATGAGCACTAGAGGAATTCCTATACTGTACTGTGCCTTCCTTGTAACAGCTCGCATAGCAGCTTACTGTTCCCGTTAGCAGTCTTATAGCACTGACATTAGCTACAGTAGAGTTCTGGAGGTGGGTGTTTGTGTGTTGTGTGTGTGTGTGTGTAAACCCCCCCTCCCAACATGAGGAGCCCCTGCGGCTCAGCGATGAAAGAAACACCGCCTTTACAATCACCAACTCAGCCCTCTTCCGTTCAAGAGCCCCTTTAAGCAGCGGCTTCTAGGGAAACTTTCTGCAGGGAACGGGAGGGGATCCCGGCAGCTTTTCTCTCCCACCTAGGGCAGCCCAAGCGCCTTTCCCGCCAAAATACCCACATTCAGAACCCCCAACCCCCCAGGTCAAGTCTAATCCTTCCCCTCAATTAAAACCCCGTCAATTTACCTCATCGGAACCGCACCGAAGGCGGCGGCGGCAAAGGACTTGCGAAGCTTCCGAGCTTGGGCGCAGCCAAAACAAATAACAACACTCCCCACCCGTTGCTCCCGCGCGCTCCAGGCGCTCGACCTGCTCCTTGCCCTCCTGTCCGGTCCCCGCACCGTGCACGGCCTTCGTCGGAGCCCCGCCCTCGGCAAGGCAAAACCCCACCTTCTAAACTCGACAGGAGGGCGTAATGAAAAAGCCTGTCGCCGCCGCCGCCTCCTCCTCGCGGGAACTCGGGCGGTTTAGACCCGAGAGTCCCCCGGAGGTTTCTCAGCCAAAGAACTTGGTCTGCTTTGCATGCAGCAGCAGCAGCAGCAGCAGCAACAAAAACCCACCCCTCAACTCTCCCCTCTGCTGCGCGATTGACGAAGCCGGGAAGGACTTTTAAGGGCGCGTGAAATTGTCCCATCAATCACGCGCTGTTTGGGAAGCGGTCTCCGAACAGGCTGAGGGGAAATGGTTTCCAAAAAAGGCGGAGGAGGAGGAAACAGGGAGCGGGGGTCCTTGGAGCTGTTTCGGTGAGGGGGAATGAATATAAGTGCAAAGACCGCCATAGACAAAATATATGAGGTATTATTATAAGACCAAAAGGTGTGGAGGACCCCCCCCCCCCCGGGTCCTGAAAAGGGGACCACCTGGATGAGGCGTGAACCAAGGTTGGGATTGTCATATAGAGCAGTGTTTCCCAACCTTGGCAACTTGAAGATATTTGGACTTCAACTCCCAGAACTCCCCAGCCAGCCGACGCTGGCTGGGGAATTCTGGGAGTTGAAGTCCAAATATCTTCAAGTTGCCAAGGTTGGGAAACACTGATATAGAGTATATAATTAAATGAAATACTTCTTGCCCGCCAAGAGCGTATTTAGACGAGGCAAGCAATCTACAACTTTGTTTCCTCCTTTATTGCTGATTTTACTGATAGTTTTACTGATGACTGATAATTCCAGTGAACGTGAAGCCTTGCACGTTATTCGTGCACAAATTAAATGAACAGTTTTTTAAAAAAGTATGACCTGCTAAACTATCTGCCATTGTTGCAGATATACAGATGGCAAAAAATACAGAAAACTCAAGTCATTTTTGTTGTTATCTGGTTAGGGTTTGGAAGCTGGCCATGTGGATATGTTAGTTTATTGTTAGCAATTAGTCAAATGACTATACCAATTAAATGGAGTAAAACCATAAGGATATTGTAGCCCTGTCATAGTTCATGCAATGCTAAAATGTAATAAGATTTCACAGCATTGAATCAGAAGCAAATAATTATGTCATAGAGTTTTTAATTACCTCTGCTGACAAGTTAAAGGTATTGAAACCTAAATGGAAGTCTTGGCTGCTAGAACTCATTAAAGACTTGAGCTACACTACCTCACTCAAATATGGGGTTTTATTCTGTAGCCTTGTTACTGCTCAGTAAAGTATAATTTCAAGCATGCATAAATTTGGAGCTTTTTGCATCTGGCCAAATTTTCCAGTCCGGTCTAAAGTACTAAACTGGACTCCCTACATAAAATGGGGCTATTCAGAATTAGATCCAACCATTTCAATTATTCAAATATTAAAAGAGTAAAGGGGAAAAATCCTAGAAGTTGAGAAATGCAAGGTTTTTCCTGAATTCCCATTATTGGGATCTGATATCAGTGGACAAACAGGAAAGAAGAAAAGAATTCAGTTAAATAAAAGAAGCCTCTCTTGTTAAAAAGGTCCTGCAGGCTTGTGAAGTTAGTAAAATACTGTAATTGTGAAATAATTGTCCATTATTATTCTGATAGCAAGAGGCTAGCACTAAAACTTATATACCGCTTTGCAGTGTCAGCACGTTGTCCCCAACAATCTGGGTCCTCTGAAGGATGGAAGGCTGAGTCAATCTTGAGCCTGGTGAGATTCGAACTGCAAAATTGATGGCAGCAAGCAGAAGTACCCTGTAGTACTGTACTCTGCCACCGTGGCTTGCTCTTTCTTTCTTTCTTTCTTTCTTTCTTTCTTTCTCTCTCTCTCTCTCTCTTTCTTCCTTTCTTCCTTTCTTCCTTCCTTCTCTCCCTCCTTCCTTTCTTCCTTTATACTTTTGTACAGATGTTCCAATATTTAATCCTTGGCTCTTATGGAAGAGTTGTGAGCCTAAAGGATTGAGAAGGAAAGTGTCCATACAATTCATTATAGAATTGCCATCATCATATATTATTACAGTGGTACTTCTACCTAAGAACGCCTCTACTTAAGAACATTTCTGGATAAGAACCGGGTGTTCAAGATTTTTTTACCTCTTCTTAAGAACAATTTTCTACTTAAGAACCTGAGCCCAGAAAGATTTCCCAGCAAATTTCAGAGCGGCATGAAAGCCCGGCCAGTTTCCTGCCATCCCCTTTAATCCCATCCATCTCGGACTTTTCTGGGCTGACAGAGGAGCCTTTTGGTGGCACTTAAGGAGGCTTTGGTAGTCCAGAGCAAATGTGGGGGGGAGGCGCTTGCTCCTCCTTGCCCCCTCAGAGTCCCTCTTTTTTTTTCAAGCCTTAAAGTTTTTGATTTTTTTAAATTCACCTCACCTCACCTTCTTCCTTTGGCAGTGACTGTCTTCCTCTTCTTCCTCCTCCTCCTCCCACCCAAATTCCAAGCTTTTATTTCTTTCCTAATGGGTTTGCACACATTACTTGCTTTTACATTGATTCCTATGGGAAAAATTGCTTCTACTTACAAACTTTTCTACTTAAGAACCTGGTCACGGAACGAATTAAGTTCTTAAGTAGAGGTACCACTGTATTATTATTATTATTATTATTGTTGTTTTTGTTGTCTGTTATAATGAAGTACATGGAGTAAGTACAGTGAGATTTTGCTATTCTTCTTTATCTCCAGCTGCAGTGATTTTTCTGGTCTGTTATCCTTCCTTCATTGTTACCTTCTACTATCATCTCACAGCATTCCTGATGAAGTTTTATGGTGACATCTAGAGAAAGGTCATGATTTTGGATTTTAAATAAGCAGAAGTAATGTTGGCTATCTTTGTAAATTACTAAGCACCAAAGCCTGCAGCTTCAAAGATGTCGCAACTTTTTGAAGGCTTTGGTACATACTGTAATTTTAAGGATCAGAAGAAAAACATTTAAAGTAGTAAACATCATTTCTGTGTCATGCAAATTTGCCAAGAGGTTTTTAGATAGCTTCAAGAATTTCAAAGGCTCCTGTATGCATTCATTAGAATTCCTGTAGACCAGTCCTTTTCAAACTTGGCAACTTTAAAGTATGTAGATTTGCCAACTTCTTTTTCAGAGAAGCCTTCTACCTCTCTTTGTATGCCAGCTAGGAATCAAGCAAGCTAGAAATTGAATAAGTGAGGTTTTCTTTATTATTGCAATTCCATGATTAAAAAAACAACAACTTTTCAGAGTTGATGAAGATTACTGTGTGGTGTGAGTTGATAGGATTTTCTATTATGTTTCCGCTGACAATTTTAAATGCTTATATCAAACTTTTGATAGGATCTGAGATCAAGCTAGAATGTAACTCTACCTTAAAACCATGAGTATAAAATATAAAAAGTGGTACTACATTTCTTAAGGCTTAGCAAAATTGGAAAAGTAGGAATTAACTCTTCTCTTAAGATAACCCTTTTCAAACCAATTTCTGGAATTAATGTCGTCCCTAAGATAAGGTAATATTAATTAAATAAATGAATGAATAAATAAATAAATAAATAATTGTGCAATTTATATGCTGCCCAACTCCAATTTGGACTCTTGGCTGCTTACAGAATAGCAATAAATTAAAAACAGTGTAAAAATATAGGTTACAATAACAATAGTAAAAAAAGTATAAAAATGCATTAATTAAAACCATAAATACTTTCAATAACTTCTGACACAACTAATAGCAGCCAATGACTCCTATACATCAGCTGCATATACAGTATGTGCAAAAATATCTTCCAGCTAGATTTAGATTTTTAGATTTAATTGGATTTGTATGCCGCCCCTCTCCAAGGACTTGGGGCGGCTCACAGCATATACAAAAAACAGAAAACAATAATAAATAATCCAATTAAGAATGCATTAAAGCAATCCTTAAAATTCTAATTTAAAAACTATCATTACAATTCATTTGACAATCATGCTAAAAACATTCATTGGTCAGGGGGGGAAGATCTAAAAACCACAGGCCTGCTGGCAAAGATGAGTTTTTAAACTCTTTCGGAAGGCGAGGAGGGTGGGGACAGTACGAATCTCCGGGGGGAGCTGATTCCAGAGGGCCGGGGGCCCCACATAGAAGGCTCTTCCCCTAGGTCGTGCCAGCTGGCATTGTTTGGTCAACGGAACCCTAAGGAGACGAACTCTGTGGGACATCACTGGACACTGGGATTCGTGCGGCAGAAGGCGGACTCAGAGGTAGTCTGGTCCTATGCCATGCAGGGATTTATAGGTACTAGAGGAAGCATTCAGAATGACATGAAATGTTCAGTTGCAAAATATATATACAGTGATCCCTCGATTTTCGCGATCTCGATCTTTGCGAAACGCTATATCGCGATTTTTCCCACCCGATGACGTCACTCTCTTCCTTCCTTTCTCATCTTTCTTTCCCTCTTTCTCTATCTTGCTTCTTCCTCTCTCACACTCTCTTCCTCCCTCTCTCATCTCTTTCTTTCCTTCTCTCTCTTTCTCTATCTCTCCCCCTCTTGCTGGCGGGCGGGTGGGCGGGCGAGCGGGGGCATCAGCGAGGAGCCGGGGTTTCCCCTTTGCGTGGGCGGCGTGGAAACCCTGATCTTCGTCTGCTCGCTGCTGGGCGGCCGCAGCAGCAGCGAGCAGACGAAGATCGGGGTTTCCCCGCCGCCCACGCAAAGGGGAAAGCCCGATTCAGCTCCTCGCTGCTGCCGCCGAGCAGATCAGCTGCTGGGCGGCCGCAGCAGCAGCGAGCAGATGAAGATCGGGGTTTCCCCGCCACCCACGCAAACTCCACCATCTGCGCATGCGCGGCCATGGAAAAAAGGGCGCGCGTGTGCAGATGGTGTTTTTACTTCCGCAACCCTACATCGCGAAAAATCGATTATCGCGAGGGGTCTTGGAACGGAACCCTCGCGATAATCGAGGGATCACTGTATTTTTTCTTTTTAAATGTAAAGTGCTTCCCTCACCCAAGGAGAATGAAAGTCACTTCATACAGGTTTACTGTTTCCTAGATAATAGATTACCAGAACTCAGCGGTGAGTTGTTTGCGGTTTGGACGGGTTCTTAGAACCAGTAGCGCCAGTGGCAGGAGGCTCCACCCACCCACCTGGATGTACCCACATGCACAGAAGCATCACGTGCATGAACCGGTAAGCTGCTTCCTGCCACTGGTATGAGCCTTTACACACAGCACTGTATGTAGATCACATCAAATCACCATGCAATCAGTTTTGGGTGATTTGTAAAATGCACTGAAAGATTGTGTGGACCTTTTATTGGTAAAAGATCCTTAGAAGTATGGCTTATTGCAAAGTAGGAACCTAGCGGTAATTTCACTGTCTTTTTTAATCACGGCAACGCAGCAATTATGCAATCCATAAATTTTCAAACCAAAATAATTGTTCAGACCAAAATGTAATGCAAACAGATCATGTATTTAAATTGATGCATACATGAAACCTCAGAGCCTTCCTTTATTAGTTATTTACAGCATCAATGGAATAGCCTAGCAACCTGAGTTTTGTTCCTATCCCTAAGAGGGTGACCTTTGTCAGACTATGATTTACACAGCTTTATCCCACTGTTTTCTAAATCACAAAACCCCAGCAAGGCCAACAAACACAAAGGAGGATAGAGATTCTCAAGACAATGCATTATTATGCCAGCAACATTTTCTACTACCACCATAAAAACTGAAACCCTGCTAAGGACTACTAATAATGACAAGCTTTAAGGAGTGACTCTACTTGTACAAAGCTATTTTCCTGTGACCACTTTTTTTTAAAAAAAGTTTAATGTGTTTATATGCATGCCACCCTTAATTAATGCCTCTGGAGCAATTTACAGCATAGTAATTAAAATACATTAATAATCTGAACAACACCTTTAAGAAGAAGGACAAAAAGCAGTTGTTAAACCATAATATTCAGCAGGAAATAATGCCATCTCTCATTGCTGGTAAATAAGAAGGAGTGTCAAAGGCAATATAATTATACCATCTATTTCTAAGTACAGGAAAAAGGAAACACTGGTACTAGTAATTTAGATTTAAAATCTGAGCTTTCCCAAAGGATGAATAGGAATGGTATTTCCTTTCTTGTTTCCTGTTTCTCTTTCATTGGCCAAGAAAGGCAACTAAAACTAGGAAATAGAGAAAATAGAGAAATATTTTGAAGATTTTATTTATTCTGTGCTCTGCCTACTTGGGACAGATACAGAATATAATTCTGTTCCTCAGAGGTCAGATGCAATTCTTGGGTTGAATCAAGTGAGTTGGCAAAAATTCATCTGATCCCAGAGTCCCAAAATTATTCTGTATTCTAAATTTATCTGTTGCTTTCAAATTGGGATGATTGAAAAAATCAAGCATACAGTAGTTCAACATTTTTTTTCTGGAGATTCCAGATGTAACATGAAATCTCTATCACCTTTCCCCCAGGCTTTTTTTTTATATCTATGTTTGGATATGTATATGTTGTTTGCCTTTTTAAATATGATAGGGTTTTATGTGCTTTTTAATATTAGATTTGTTTTCCCTGGAATATTGTTTTTATTATTGTTGTGAGCCGCCCCGAGTCTTCGGAGAGGGGCGGCATACAAATCTAATAAATTGAATTGAATTGAATTGAATTTTTGCTTCTTGGGGCTCAGGTTATGTATTTATTTTTATTTATTTATTAAACAGATATGTATATATACACCTAACCCACTCATAGGTGTGTCATAATAAAATTGTTTGGGCAGGAATTGCCAACTTCAGAGAAAGGCGGCCAAGTTTGAGTGCTTCCTTATATTTTATTTGAATCACTGTAACATGCTCAACATTCCATCCATTTGGGGGGGGGGGATTTGGATAGCTTTTATAATAAATATTACAACTTCATTGATTTTCAATTAATTTTAAGACATAACTAAACATGGTTTGTTTGGTCTACAAAGCTGTAAACTAGGAATATGCAACTTTGTCAGTTTGTGGACAATATCACACTTTGCATACTATGTCAAGGGGCACATTTCAAAATTGGGAGATCTTCAAGAGCTAATCTTTAAAGGATGGATATTTAGAGAACTGAAATTGTATCTCACTTATAGGTAGTTCTCATCTTCATCCAAAATGAGCCCAAAATTTATGTTGCTAAGTGAAACATTTGTTGAGTGAGTTTGTCCCATTTTACAACTTTTCTTGTCACAATATTTAAATGAATCACTGCTTTTGTTGAATTAATAACACTGTTGTTAAATGAATCTGGTTCCCCCCTTGACTTTGCTTGTCAGAAGGTCACAAAAGATTAAATTAGAATTACTTTATAATATGTAAATAGATATATTGCTCTTGAGTTAAAATGGTGTATAGAAAATATGCCCCCATTTTGGTGGAAGGGTATGAATGTGGTTTGGCGGTGGGCACTTTGAGCACTGAACACAGTGTTATGTGTTGTGTGAATGTTTTATTGTTATTATAAAAATCAATTAAAAATTAAATAAATTTTTTTTAAAGTTCACAAAAGATGATCACATGATCCCTGGACACTGCAACCATCATAAACGTGAATTAGTGGTCAGCTATCTGAAAGTAAATCATGTGGCCATGAGGATGCTACAACAGTCATAAGTGTGAAAAATGGCCCTTAGTTTTTTTCAGTGCTGTTGTAACTTTGAAAGGTGACTAAGTGAACTGTATTTGCAAGCCTTAAGGCAATCATTTTGTTCTGAATGAGAAAAGGGCTAAAATTTATGACCTGTCCTAAATTTCTCTCAGCTAAAGGCTTACTGGTGGGCTGCATTTTTCTGCTTCTGTTTAAATAGAATGGGGTTAGATTATATAAAGTAGTGACTTTTCTTATTAGTCTGCAATTTGCAAGATTCATTGGAGGCCCAGATATTTCCTATAATATGGATATGCTTGGTTCATAGCTATCTGAAATAAACTTTTTGCATTACAGCATTATATTATAGTGGCCTCCTTTTAGCAGGATTAGATTCTTTGTATGTTTGCCTCCCTTTATTTCTCTTTCCCTAGGAGTCCTGTTGAAATTGTAATGGTTTTTAAGTCCTTTTTTACTTATGATTTCTAATCTGATTGCACTGAATAACTTCATTTGTTTATGACTCTCCCATTAATTTTATTCTAGTTTGATTTGAGTAGGATTGCCCATGCAACAGATAGAAGATGCCCTTTACAAATACAATAATTAAATAATATATTCATTCATTGTGGTTCATATACTTCTCAGTCCAATAAAGAGAGCCAGTTTGACCTAATGATTAAAGCAACAGGCTAGAAATATGAAAGCAAGTTGGGTGACTTTGGGCCAGCCACTCTCTCTCAGTACATCTTATTTCACAGGGTTGTTGATGTGTGGAAGATAGGAGGACTAATAAAAATAATAAAAGCAGGATTTTTAAAATCTAAACAAAAAAGCTCATGCAGTTTACAAATGAAAAAATACAACTTAGATAAGACCGACAGAAAACATAAGGTAAACCAAATAACATGCTAAGGAAAATATATAATATACAACATTATGACAGAAGATCTATGTTACTAATATAATTATATTGCCTTTGACACTACTACTTATTTAACTTCATTTCTTTATGACTCTCCCATTTTATTCTAGTTTGATTTGAGTAGGATCACCCATGTAACAGATAGAAGATGCCCTTTACAAATACAATAATTAAATAATATATTTATTCATTGCGGTTTATATACTTCTCAGTCCAATAAAGAGAGCAAAAGTTGGGTTTTCATGGATTTTGAAGGTCAGGGCCAGTGTAACTTCTGCAGTAACACTGTTCCAAAAGGTGGGGGATGAAAATAGTGACTTCTTAATTTTCTATTTTTAAAATATTTTTCTTGCTGATGGATATCATTTAGTCACAGTGATGATGAATAATTACTAAACTAGGTTCTTGTCATTGTGGTTGCATCAAATTACCTTTTTTGCCTCTGTTTTGAATTGCCTTTGATTTTTCCAAGTGTCCTTGCTCGCTCTCTCATTCCCCCCAAAGTCAGTTATTCCAGCTCATTCACTATTTCCTATCCATTCAACCACATTATCCCGCATATACATATACACACAAACACCTTCCCAAACATAATTGTCTAAATCTGTAATAATCGCTCTTCCACATACAAGACTCCTTTTTTCATGGTTACAGCCACAAGTTCTTTGAAATTTAGAATCAGGCAAGACAAATTCCATTACCATATCAAGTATCCTCTGCCTATTTACATCATGCAAGTTTATTTGCTGACATAATCTTGGAATAAAATAGGATAGATAGATAAACAGATGGATGAATGGGACTGAATTTTGTATACTTTGCCTTCACTGTCAATAAGAGGTTTCTGTAATGTAGAAATCATAGTTAGAGAACTTCCTAAAATAGAATCAGAATGTTTAGAATCTAGTGATTAACCAGAGATGGTGTTATAAACAAATAAGGGTTGATAAATTATCAAATACATCTTTTAAAAACAGAGGGCTATATTTTAATCTTTTTATATAATGGGTATGCAACCAGTGTGAAAATAGATTGTATAATAGCAAACATTTATCTCATAGCTGTAGAAGCAACATAGTTCTAATTTTAACAAATATAATGTTTTTAAAACCAGTTCTCTCTGATTTGGCTACCTTCAGGTGAATTAGTCCATAGCCCAATTTATCATTGGCCATTGTCTTTATCCTGCCATATTTAGTTGAAGGCTTAATGCAACTTAATGTTAAATATTTTAATATAAAGTAATGGTAAATTCTCAAGTTAAGTTCAATATCTACTGATTACATGGACAACAAACAAACTGCATGGATTGACAAGCAAAATGATTGTGTGGACACAAATTGTGTAGTTTAGCAACAATATATAACTGGTTTGCCATTAATTTTCAGCAGGATTTGTTTGGTTGTTTAAGCCTATTTTTCAAGGATTCCCTGATGTTCTCCCATCCATACTAACCTATCTGGCCCAGCTCAGCTTTTTTTAAATTAAAGCGGTTTCAATAATGCATTTTAGGTAAACTGTTAAGTGATGTCACTGAAGAAATGTTTGGCATAAATCCATTGTTTTAATTCCCCTGTAAAACAGCCTGAACATTGCCAAATAGAGTCAGATTTTTGTTATTATAAATTCCAAAAATGTAGAAAGAAAAACATTCCATTGTATTTAGGAATAAAACTAAGGTGTCATTGAACTAGAATAGTTATTAATTATTTCCAGGCTCAGAACTTTTTAGATTACTGTATATTTTTTCTAGAATATATATTGCTCTTTATGTTTAGATCTTGGTTTGAGTCCTCAGTTTTCAAGGAGACACATTCTTTTGGAAAGTCTTGTGCATACCTTCTATAACTGTTGTTAGTCTTGGCTTGCACCTTCAAACTTCCTGCCTACTTAAATTCATGTTGAAATATTTTGGTCATTGTTCTGAAATTGAGCTTAAAAGGAAACAGGTAGAGGAGTGCAAAGCTAGCTAGTCATTTGGTAAACTTGCTGCCAATTTCCTTGTATTTGACAAAGGCATTCTACTTTCATTATGCCTGGGAAAAGATAAGCTTCCTTCCCTCAGTGAATTTGAGGGATACTCACCAACACACATACCTTTTGAACAAAAACTTGGGCCTACATCCAACTTGCCATGCAGAGAACAGCTGTTCCAAACATTATCTGATAAAGAAAATGTGAGATGTGAATAACTACCGGTATTTAGTGAATTGCCAGAAGATTTAACATATAAAGGCTACATATCATTCCTGATACAGGAATTTCTGATCAGATATATGTATTATATGTAGGTGGGGGGAGAGAGAGAGACAGAAAATTGGATTTGAGGTTAGAGTTACAAAGGAACTCAGAAATATAGGATATTTTCATTTGAATTTAGTGCCATACATTTTCTTTAAGCCTCACTCAGTTTTCATAGCTTCATGTTTAAATTCCGTTCCCAAAAGGCTGCCAAGCTTAAGAATCTTGTGAAACTGATACAGACAAAAGCATATGAATTGCTCCTGTGCAGCTATTATTCGTGTGCTTTTGCTACCAATTGAGTTAAGAAGAAATGTATGCAGGAAAATTCAAACAAGAATGCCAATTCACTTTGCCAACAAAACCAATAAGGAAACCAACTCGTTCACAGATCAAGAGGTTCACTGTACAACCTGAATAAATTAACTGCGTACAGCAACTTTGTCCATGGTAGTCTGTCTTTGTTTAACTGTTTTAAAGCCGAAATGATTGAAGCGAAATCAAGCTTCTGTTTCTTTTCATTGCTTGAAAAGAAACACACTGCTTTCTTTGTTTCAGCCCATCTTAAGCATGGTCCCATGATCACCGAGTCCCTTGCTGCTTTGTCTAAAGCCTGTAATTGTCTTTAAGATTGAGCCTCAATTGTCTTTTCTTGTTCATTGCTTGTTATGGCATTATTTTTTTACTGTAATCTCTGCATAATGATTTGGTTCAGGAAACTGACCTGGATTCTTTTTTTTGAATTTTTTCCCACCCTTCCTTTTTAATTCTAACCTAAAAACTATTTCTATCTTTAAAAAATAAATCCTATCCGTATGTGTTGTTAGGAGTGAAAATTGACTTGATGGCACATAATAAGTTAAAGCACTAGGAGACCATGATTTCTAATCTTCTATTCTTCTCACAAAGCCAGATAGGTATCTTCGGCCCTACAAAGAAACCAATGGCAAACCACTTCTGAAATCTTATCAGGAAAACTGCAGGGACTTGTTGAGGTGAGGTAATCACTAGGAATCAAGAAAGAAGAGGGGGGAGAACAGGAGTGGAAGGAAGTGAATGGAAGGGGATAAGAATCAATTTGAGGCTAGAGGAGGGGACTATGGTAAACTTATTATGCTGCCGATCAGTTTCCAGTCACAATTAAAAGTGTTGGTCATGACCTTTAAAGTCCTACATGGCATTGGACCAGAGTACCTCCGGAACCGCCTTCTGCCACACGAATCCCAGCGGCCGATAAGGTCCCACAGAGTTGGCCTTCTCTGGGTCCCATCGACTAAACAATGTTGTCTGCCGGGCCCCAGGGGAAGAGCCTCCTCTGTGGCGGCCCTGGCCCTCTGGAATCAACTTCCCCCGGAGATTAGAACTGCTCCCACCATCCTTGTCTTCCCTAAACTACTTAAGACCCGCCTATACCGCCAGGCATGGGGGATTTGAGAGATCTTTCCCCCAGGCTTATTATAATTTATGTTTTGTATGTATGTGCTGTTTGGTTTTTAATTATGATAAAACCCAAAGCTTGATTTATCCCAAAGCTTGATAAATTTTAGTTTTTTAATATTAGATTTGTGCCATTATAATATTGTTTTTATCGTTGTTGTGAGCCGCCCCGAGTCTTCGGAGAGGGGCGGCATACAAATCTAATAAATTATTATTATTATTAATTATTAACCACTACATTGGATTAGCTCAAGAATCAGACTTTAATCTCCAAGGGAGTGTTGGAGAGATACATATGTCTTATTGACTCCTTCCACATAATTCACCCATTGAATTCAATGTCTACTTCTTTATTGATGAAGCTTTAGCTCCCTATTTTCTTCCTGGCAGAAAATCAGACCTCTGTTTGAGTTTCTAACCCTAAAGCAGATGGTTGTTTTGTTTGAACAAAACTTGCCATTTGGAAGACCGCCATCAAAGTTGTCAAGTGGATGCTGACTATTGCTCCTTTTAAAGTTGTTTTTGCAACCAGTATATTCAGGATTTAAAACTGAAGACTTCCTTCTCTGTGCCCAGAAGCATCACTGTCAGAACTAGCTTGGGGTAGGTGGTGATGGTGATGGTGGTGGTGGTGGAGTAGATAGTTGGGAACTTCCTTATTTTCAGGATTGGTTCCCAAAGCTTGATAAATTTCAGTAATGGGTTTCACTTACCTTTGGTACTGGTTCGGAGATGTGCGTGCACATACACAATGTGCAGAAGCTTCTGCACGCATGCAGAGCATCTATGATGACGTCCGGGAAGGTGGGCGGAGCCTCCTACAACCACCGCTAGTGATATGCCTGAACCAGGGCAAACCAGTAGAAAGGCTCCACAGTATTTGACCCTATTTTAATTTGGAACTTCTCTAGGATTCAACTTTTATGCAACATAGTTTGTTATCTAGATATGAACAGCTGAATTTTAATGCTTTTATGTTTCTCTTACCTGAAACAGAAACTGCTTCTTTTGTACTTTTTCAGTTTTTCTTTCTTCTAATAGCTATTTTAGCCTCCTACTCCCAGCTTCTCTTTTAAATTAGCAATTGAGCTTCCTTTTGCTTTATTTTTGCTGTCCAACCCTGTTATTTCTCTGGCACCGCTGGTTCTGCTCAGGTTGCCATTTCTCCTTTTGAGCTGGGGGTGGTTGGAATTAATATGCTTCATTGTGAATACTAATTAAATTCTTTTTCTGTTCATCTTTAAAAATACTTTTGCTTTGCCAACAAAAATAAAATGCAAACCAGAAAAAAAACATACATTTTCACTAATAGCAACAAAAATAAAGGGAAATGATTGTGTCAGGGTTCCAAATAGCATCCAAACCAGTAATTGGCTACTGCCCCCACAAGGGGGAGGGAGGCAGTGGTGATAATAAGTTTATGCACTATTTATTGAATACTTAATAGGTTTTTTATTGTCCTTCCTTCTCTAGTACCTTAATATGATCCTTATGATATAATATAATATGATTACTTTTAAAATAGGAAACAATTAAATAGTATTATTTTACCCATAAATGCTTTAATCATTTTAATCATTATCTAGAACTGAACTTTTATAACAATTAAAGAAAATTGACCTACTTTCCTAATCTGTTATCATACTGAACCTTATGGGTTCAGTATAAAACCTTAAAATGTTACTGTGCTCCTCCACAAATAATGCTTCTGTCATTTGTCCTTTTTGTGGCTATTCAAATAATGTACATGAAAAAGAGTCCAAGCACCTATTTGAAAACTTGTCTTGGTCAGTAAGCCATATGACCTTTAAGCCACCCTCGGTTACATGATTATCAAGCCACTCCTACCTGGTCACATGACCATCAAGCCACACCCATACAATAAGTCACGCCTACAGTGTGGTAGTAAAAATTTTTGCAACCCTTCACTGATCGGAACCTAAATAAGGGTCTGAGGCAACGTATTCCTCAAAATTCCAATTCATTGACAGGGCCATATTGGTACATTGACAAGACCATATTGGTACATCTGTTCTGGGTTTCACCACCCAGTTGAAAGTTTAAGTCCTTGCCTCCACACCCACAAATCCACCATGTTGTCCAATTTTCATTTGCCATGCTGGCAGAGTCCACACATCTCCTTCCATGCAGGTGCAGAGGTGCAGAGACAAAGGATGAACTTGGCTTTCTAAAAAGAATTTGTTATGGCTACATACTAACGACCTCATACAATCCCACCTCCCATTTTCCACAGTAGAGAATGCATAGTAGAATAGTATAAAGTGTGGCAGGCCAAAGATCCCAAATAAAATGGCTTTGGCCTGACAGATTGGTGTACAAAAAAAGAACATAAGAAGAGCCGCGCTGAATCAGGCCAAAGCCCATCGAGTCCAGCATTCTGTGTCACACAGTGGCCCACCCATTGTACATGGGGATCTTGAGCAGAAAGAGAAGGCAAAACCCTCCCTTTCCCTTGACCGCCAACAAATGGTACTCAAGGGAATCCTGCCTGCCTCAACCAACATACAGGCGGCAATTGGACATCCGTTTCAATAACCAACGATACACTTGGCATCCATGAATCTGTCTAATCCTGCCTTGAAACTATCTCACGGCCTCTTCTGGAAGTGAATTCCATAAACAAACGACCCTCTGGGTGAAGAAATGTTTCCCTTTATTTGCCCTCACTTTCTTACCTATGAGCTTTAAGGAGTGCCCCCTCATCCTAGTATTGTATGATAAAGGATAGATATGATTGTATGATAAAGGATAAAGGATAGAAAGGAAAATAAATCACCCAAGTATCAAGTAAATTTATCATTAAACATATAAAATCCATCCTAGTTGGATGCTGGGACAAAAAAAAGAGATAATAATAATAATAATAATAATAATAATAATAATAATAATAACAACAACAACAAAACAACCAAAAAACTATTATTATTATTATTATTATTATTATTATTATTATTATTATTATTATTATTATTATTATTTAGGTTTGTATGCCACCCCTCTCCGAGGACTCTGAGCGGAATGAGATGAAGAGATGAATTCTCTTCTGCTTTACATATGGAGGCTACAAATAATTATAAGCTTTCCCATCCCTATTTAACCAACTTTTTCTCTCTTATAATATAACTGGTCCACCACAACTTTATGTTTGCATAGTACGTAAAAGGAAGCTGTGAACCTTTTAGAAATGAAATGTTTGTCTCCGATAAACAATTCCCACTGTTTGGAGTTGAAAGTGCTTGTTCAGCTGCAATGACTTATTTGACTAATGACTCCATGTTGGTTCTAAATCAGAGTAAGAATCTGAGCAAACTGTTCTCAGTTCAGACATAATATAATGAAATATCGGTACATATGCTGTGTGTCTGTAAGACTGCTATATGGAAAGATCTAACCTTACCCAAACACCCATGCCCATTAGCAAAAAATTGGGAACTGAAGACATGCAACAGCAGAAATTAGCAAACTTTTTTTTTCCAGAAAGAAAATTTCTTATTTGCTGCAAATATTATTATGGAGGTCTTTGAAATAGGAATCTGTGGGTGTAAGTATATTCAGACTACATACCGGTAATTACATTATTACCCATGCACATTAGCAAAAAATTGGGAACTGAAGACATGCAACAGCAGAAATTAGCAAACTTTTTTTTCCAGAAAGAAAATTTCTTATTTGCTGCAAATATTATTATGGAGGTCTTTGAAATAGGAATATGTGGGTGTAAGTATATTCAGACTACATACCGGTAATTACATTATTACCCATGCACATTAGCAAAAAATTGGGAACTGAAGACATGCAACAGCAGAAATTAGCAAACTTTTTTTTTCCAGAAAGAAAATTTCTTATTTGCTGCAAATATTATTATGGAGGTCTTTGAAATAGGAATCTGTGGGTGTAAGTATATTCAGACTACATACCGGTAGTTACATTATTACTCTATTGCCATATTTGTATTCATTTATGATATATTCTGTTACATTTTCTCTGAATTTTTTAAAAAATAGCAGAATTATATTTGCTATTACAAGCAATCTGCCCCAATCTAACAATTCTGTGTATTTTCTTCTAATATTGTTGAACTTAATTCAACAACAATGTATAAATGGACCATGACCTATTTTAGTGAAGCACTTTACCATATAGGGGCGAAATGCCTTATTGTAGCAGTGAATCTCTCTCTACCTCCCATAGGCCTGATCTGTGTCCCTTCTGCTTCTCTTCAACAAAGGCTTTTGAGTTTCTTTTTGAAAGGAAAGACATTCACCATGCCTAAAGAGGTTCTTTAAGTGGAATCAAGATGTTAGTTTTGAAACAAGATGGGGGCAAAACTCTAACCCTATGTGACTTTCCTATTTTCAAAGGCTTTTTCTCATGCAATGTGTTTAGGATTTTAAAGGAGACAGATTAGAAAGAAAATAGGTCCATTAGGCATAAAGAGGCTCTCTGAATTGAACTACGGTGTTTTTTATTGGCCTAATCCTAATCTTAACTCTAAATGACTCCAACATTTCCAAACTCTATTTTCTTTGAAACACTGTGGTTCTTTGGAATGTGGGATAACTTCATTTCTCCATTGATAGTAACTCTGGCTCCATTTTGCTACCAACTCCTGGCCTTTTGCTATCATAGAATCACAAGGAAATGTTGTTTTTGCTGCTCTTTTTTATAGGACTTGTTCAGATGATTAGGATAGTAAGCAAATTATATTCTTTCCTTCACGTTTGTAGCCTTTAAAAGTCAGCCAATGAAAAGATTTGTGGATGATCATCAAACTGTTTCAAGAAATTGACAATGATACTGTTAAAATGCTAACCTGATGATATTAGCCCCAGGTGTCATACCTCTTTCAACTGTCTGGCACTCTATATACATTTTCTTACGCAGTTCTCATTTCTCGTAGTTAGGTCTTCTTTTTCAAATGCTCAGCACATTATGTATTTCTTCCAGCCCACACCAGCCTATGAACTTCTTAGAGGTCTTTTTTCATTACCATCAGCTTTTCTATCAAGATATTCTATTGCAGGGAGTCTTTTTGAATAAAATTAGTTAATATATCATGCTCAATTTAAAATTAATGAGAACCGTTATTGTTTTTGGAATATTCACATAACAGGGAGTGCTAAGCCATTTCCTTGTTCTTAACCCAAGGTTTTTAAAAGCTTTTTCAAGCAAGAAACATTTTTGCTTTTATAATGTACTTTGCGATCTAAACTTTAAAATAATATATTTTAACATCAAAGCAGTATTCCTGTAATTGCTAGATTATCTTTAAAAGCAACATACAACTGAATAGTCAATTAATTCTAGAGTTAAATTTGAAGTTGGTGATTGATTTTTCCATTTACCTAGATAAACACAATTACATAATGTATTACTGTAGAATAGGACTATACAACAGTTCAGATTTGATTTCAAAAGGGCACAAGGGCAAAAATCTACCTGATTAGTAGATGGCTAATGGCTCATTAGTAGATACCTAATGGCTCATTAAATCAGCCACATCTTTTCTCATGAAGAAACATGGATACTTTAAAAAGTATTCGTGGCCCTTTACATTCCTTAGTATCTTTTGGGAATCAAACCAGAAGCTCCTTGTCATCCTGCCAAAATGAAAAAAGGAAAAAAAGGCATGTTTGTGTATACTAATTAATTTATAAATAGAAGTGCAAACTTTAACAAATGCTGCATTTCAAAGAGAAATACAGGTCATCCTCAACTGATCCCAAAATTTCTGTTGTTAATGGAGACATTAATTAAGTGAGCTTTTATGCCCTGTCTTGCCACAAGTGTTAAGTGAATCACTGCATTGATAAGTTAGTAACCTGGTTGTTAAGTGAACCTGGCTTTGACTTTGCTTGTCAGAAGGTTGCAAAAGATGATCACTTGACCTTTGGACTCACCAATGGTCATAAGTATGAGGCCGATTTCAAGCATCTGAATTTTGATCACATGATCATAGAGATGCTGCAAAAGTCATAATTGCAAAAATCAGTTTTTCAATGCTGTTGTAACTGAATAGTCACTAACTGAACTGTTGTAAGTAGAGAGGTCCCTGTAGAATATTTCTTACTTGAACATAGAAAGATGACATGGGTGATTTTTATGCTTGCATCCTATTTGCATCCTAACAGTGAGCTGCACCTTTTCCACCTGCGGCTAGTCCAGGGGTCGGCAACCTTAAACATTTGGTCCTACACTCAGAGCCATTTGGACCTGTATTTCCCACAGAAAAGAAAATACTGGAAACCACAAATCTCTCCTGTGCCTGACTATTTCTTGAGCAACTAGCATATGTAGTTGAATTAAATATTCTCTTTTCTTCTGAAAATGTTCTTTTTTTGGATTTATCCATGGTTGGCCTACCTGAGTTGAAAAGCTCAATAAATCGCATGCCAGTAGGTGTTGCACATTAGTGGTTGTGACACCTATTTTGAGCAATGGAGCTGCAGCAGAGGGATGATATTGTATACTGTTTTTATTATGTTGTGAGCCGCCCCGAGTCCTCAGAGAAGGTTGGCATACAAATCCAATTAATTAATTAATTAATTAATTAATTAGCCATATGCGGCTCTAGAGCTGCAGGTTGCTGACCCTTGGGCTAATCAAATATGGAATTGTCTGTTATGGAACTGGCTGTTCACTGTTGGTCTGTTGAGATCGTCATGAGAAATCATCAGAAGTGCAGCTGCAGAAAATTAATTAAATTTTTATTTAATTAATCTTGCATTCCTTCTTCAATGTGCTCTCCCTGTGCCTCTTCAGTGGGCAAGTTAACATGCTTTCTTTATAATAGCTCCCACCTTATGGAGCATTTTCCAGGAATATCTGATGCCTTTATCTTGCTGTAGTTCCAGAAAAACATCAACCTTGTTCTTTTTTAATGTGTTTTTAATCCTAGCAGTCTGACTGTGGGCTCTTATCTGATGCCACGTTTGAGTTTTCATCTTTGCTTTTATGTTAATACTGCTCTGGGTGAAAGATTAAGATTGTATTTCTGGTAGGGATGGAATATTTATAAGTACTGTAAAATAAATTAATGAAATAAATAAAAGTTAGGGGTCTTTAGAATAAGCTGACTAATATATTCTGAGGTTTCCAGAGAAACCCCCAGAATTCATTCCGTAATAAGAACATGACCACATATGGGAAATAGTAGACAGGTAATATTTGGTACTTTCTTGATTCTATCACAAGGGTGGCAATGAATCAGGAAAAAAGCACTTGGGGTATACCAAACAGATCCATTAAACCAGGGGTATCAAACTTGCATCATCACATGATATAGTATTGCAACTTTCTCCCTCTTTGCTAAATCGGGCGTGGGCCTAGCCAGCGCGTGATACGTCCAGCCCACAAGCCGTAAGCTTGACAGCCCTGTCTTATACAGTCAGGTTTTATTTTGGATTATATACCTTAAACCTGGAAGCAACATGTCTACTTGCATGTTATTTTCAACCATGGTCTCTTTAATGGAATCTTAGTTTTTCCCTCATGGTCTGCCTACTCTTCCACAGCAGTAAAGGGGGGTCCAAATTGTCAAGCTTAGAGTTGGTTATGACCTATAAAGCCCTTCATGGCACTGGACCAGAATATCTTTGGGACCGCCTCCTGCCGCATGAATCCCAGTGACCGGTTAGGTCCCACAGAGTCAGCCTTCTTCGGGTCCCGTTGACTAAACAATGTCGTCTGGCAGGACCCAGGGGAAGAGCCTTCTCTGTGGGGGCTCCGACCCTCTGGAACCAGCTCCCCCCTGAGATTAGGATTGCCCCCACCCTCCCTGCCTTTCGTAAACTCCTTAAAACCCACCTCTGTCGTCAAGCATGGGGGAACTAAAACATCTCCCCCTTGCCCATGTTGTTTTGCCGTCTGATTGATTGACTGTGTGTCTGTTTTTTATATATATTGGGATTGTTTTATGAATTTTTTAAATTTAAAATTGTAATTAGATTGGTGGGAATTGGATTTGTTACTACAGTATGTACTGTTTTTATTATTGTTGTGAGCCGCCCCGAGTTTCCGAAGAGGGGCGGCATATAAATCCAATAAATCTAATCTAATCTTTTATCCATCCCAGACAGAACTTAATATAAATATAATACTGGAACTCTGAGTAAAATGTGATGTTGATATAAGACATGATAACGTTGCCTAGGGATTCAGCAGCAGCATTTATCTCCCATGTATACGAACATGTATGTTGTCCTGCTAAGCCTGGCTACAAATACAAACCAGACAGCCAGAAATGCAATTAGCTTAAACAAAAGAGCTTGAGAAGCAAAAGGATGCCAATCAATCCCCTAATTTTTCAAAATAGACATGGCCTTTTGTGGGAAAGGGGCCCAGACAAATGTTCCCTTGGCACTGCTTTTGAGTAAATATGCATATCCTCAGGCAGTAACTCTCTCTTATACAGACACCCTGATGGGTCTGTTTTTGAATAATATCTTATCTGAGAATACTCAGATGTAAGTGCCACTAATATTTTCACATCTCTCATGACCTGTACCTAGTTTTGCCACTTCTCATGGTCTATTGTTGAATTTTAAAAACTTCCCTCACAACAAACGCAAGGAAAAGAGGAAGGGGAATGTGTAATTATCTCACACAGAGTTTGCGGTTGCTATTGGAAACTGGAACAAGCTTGGAGGATGAATAAAACAGTATGTGAATTTCAGAATTCTTCCAGTTAGTAGAAATCTATTTCTCCAAGCACCAGTCCCACCATCAGTTCTACGTATGCATACAGCACACCATACTAACCATGAAAGTAACCATAGTTGACGGGAAGAGGAAAGAATATACCTTAATTTTATTTATCTAATCTATTTAAAAGCTGCCTAAATTGCCATGGCAACTCTAGGCATGGTACAGCTCCATTATAGTTGTAAGTCAAGAAATATCTGTACTACTAATAATAATCTACTGAGCTTGTATGCCGTCTGACTATTAACAAGTGGGCAGCTAGTTCTAACAATCAAACCAATTAAAGATTAAGGGGAAAAGATGGCAAGTATGATGAAGAGATGGATCTCATTCTCCTTCAACAAAGGCCTTGCTGAAGAGCAACAGCAATTTTAACAACAACTTTAACAGTCCATGTAATGGCAGATGATAATCATAGCTGCAAATACAAATACTGTATTTAATTTTTAAAAATGGGTCACACATCACTTTGTCCCAGGCCCTGCTGAAAATGCAAATCTTCAGAGCTTTCCCAAAAAATCTGCTACACTATCATAAAAAAAATAAAACAAATATTGTTGCTAAAGGTTTTGCTCCAAATAATGGCATAATATTATAACAGACAGTGCAATTATCAAAATCAGGAATGCAAGTCTCTTATTACCATAGGAGGATTCAGCAAAGATGAATAGTTTAACTGAGGGAAAAACTGAGATTCCATTAAAGAGACCATGGTTGAAAATAACATGCAAGTAGACATGTTGCTTCCAGGTTTAAGGTATACAGTATAATCCAAAATAAAACCTGACTGTATAAGACAGGGCTGTCAAGCTTACGGCTTGTGGGATTCAGCAAAGATGAATAGTTTAACTATTTTGAATAACTGGTATTCAGGTCTAATCTCTTTTTAAATAAAATGATTGTGCAGGTGTCCTGCACACCTGTATCCTTGGATCACAGTTTCAATTACATTCTGGAGAGTGATTAGGGGAAGGTGCAGCAGAGATGGAGAGCTACAAACACATTCCATCACAATCTGCTCCTGATGAGGATAGACCCTGGCAGGGTGTGAGTGATGCGATAAAATGAAGAATGAAATGTGTGGTTGCCACCTGACAGTTCCACAAGAGAAATAAAATAGAATTGGACAGAATAATGTCAAAGCAGATTGATGTCTGGACGCAGCCTACTTTTCTGACAAAAACAGTTCTAATTTTGGGTTTTAAAAAAAGAGAACCATTCAAAATATTATTCAAAATGCATCAAAATGTAACTTTTGTTGACATTTAGCTAGCAAGCATCAAGAAAGGAGGAAGTTTAACTTTTAAGATAGTTTTGATTCCCGAGATGTGAAGAAAATGTAAATCTTTTTTCTTGCTTAGAGTTTATGTGATCCTACATGCAACAGGTAAGTGTGATAATTGTGATAAATCATTTTTCTATACGTTGGCTTGATTATCAAATCCAACTGATTTAAAAATGGAGTAATCTCAAAATAGTAACATTGGATCATCAAAGATAAACAACATTAACTACCTCTTATTTCTGTTTAATAGGCTGTGAAATTTGAAGGAGTGTATGTATACTTCTGTTTTTCCTAAAATACTAAGAATGAGTCACATAGTACAACATTTATTCATTGCATGTTTGAGTACCTATCAATTGAGTCATTCTGTAGAGAAATTGAGGTATTTTACTTTTATATTAAGTATCAGAGAATCTCTAAAAGTAACATGCTTTATCACTTAGATAAAGCAGAAGTGCTATAATACAACCAGTAAAAGGCTACAAAAACCACACTGTGGGCGTGGGTTATTTTGTGGGTGTGGCTTGTGGGCCATGTGACCAGCTGGGAGTGGCTTGATGATCATGTGACCGGGGGTGGCTTAAAGGTCTTGTGACTTGCTTAAATACGGCCAACTAGACGTTACTCATGTCAAGGGTTTGGGTTAGGTTTAGGGCGTCTGGCCTCTCCTTGTCTCAAAGTGAAATAATTTCCCTGTCTATTTACTATTACTGAACATCCAAAATATACCATTTAATTCTATGTATATATGCCATATATGTACATACATATTACACACAGCACACAAAGATATACATTATCTACTATATAAATTGTATGTGTATGTAAACACACACATGCACGCACAGCTCTTCTAAAATTATACACATTCAATCTCAAAAGGTATCTGATCTCTAATGGAATTTTGTATTAAAAGTTGACAGATTCAGATAGTGCATTTGCAATAACAGAAAAGTATTTCTGGACAGGGTTCAAATTCTTTTTGGATTTAACCAGGTTATCAGACAAATGTTCAAACTTTTTTTTTCTTCCTTTGAATGGCAAATGTTTCTCCTCAGGCTCTATGAAAAACTTTAGACAAAGAGTAAGTCCAAAGTCCTTTCTTCACTTTCAAGGCTTCTGAAACTATGCAAGGCAAATATAAGGAAGGAAATAATTAAAGTGATTTGCATAAACTCTTCCTTCCCTTTGATTTGTGCTTTGGGACTTTAAAGCAGAGTTAAGAGCCCTGGTTTCTACACTTGGTTTCCAATTACAAAAGTAAAACACTGTTAACACAAGAGCGTGGCTATGTAGGTGTGTTTTGGAGAAAGCTTTATTCACACTTGAACAGCCAGTCAGCTCAGCAGGAAATTGATGGTGAAGGAGGAGTCAACTTGGGCTTCTACAAGGCTACAGCAAATTCAGGCAAACTGAAAAGGAATCCAGAAGTTTGATTATCCCAATAGAGATGTTACAACCAACTAGTAGCTGGTAAAGCATACACCAAGAAACTGCAAGACCAACACTGCAGAAGCAATTCAGAACAGCAGCTAACAGCAATAACTTGAAGGTGGCTAAGGGCTGGGTAAAACCTATGTTATAAGTTCAGGCAACAGAAACAGAAAACAAAATAACAGAGTTGGATGGGATCTTAGAGATCTTCTAATCCAACCCCTGCTTAGGCATGAAACCCTATAAGGCTTCAGACAAATGGTTATCCAACATCTTTAAAACTTCCAGTGCTGGAGCATTAACAACTTCTGGAGTCAAGCTACTCCACTGATTAATTGTTCCAACTGTCAGGAGATTTCTCCTTAGTCTTAAGGAGATTTATCCTTAGTTGCTTCTCCTTGTTTAGTTACCACCCATTGCTTCTTGCCCTACTCGCAGGTGCTTTGGAGAATACCTTGGATCCCTCTTCTTTGGGGCAACCCTCAAAATAATGGAACACTGCTATCATGTCTTCCCTAGTCCTTTTCATCGAACTAGACATACCCAGTTCCTGCAGCCGTTCTTCATATGTTTTAGTTTCCAATCCCCTAATCATCTTTGTTGCTCTTCTCTACAATTGAGGAGAACAGAATTGTTCTTAGGACTGTTTAGGTATTAGATAAAAACCTATGCATGGGCACATGCATTAGGGTAAAAATAAGATTATGTGCCATCAAGCATCGTTTTCGATTCCTATTGCCCATGTAAAGTCTCATAGAGATTTTCTCCATGATGTTCTATCTTTAACTTCTTACAAGCTTTTCAAAGATACACTCATGTCTACTATAACAGAATCTGTCTACCTTGCTGTTGATAACCTCTTCTTTTATTTCCTTTCCTTTTCCCAACATTAGCACCTTCTTCAGAGAGTTACGACTCCACATAATGTATCCAAAGTGGGATTGTTTGAGTGCAGTCATTTGTGGCTTGAGTAAGAATGCTGAGTTCGTTTGTTCAATCATACATCGGTTTGTTTTCCTGGCTGTCCAGTGTATTTTCAGGAATCTTCTCCAGCACCAAAGCTCAAACGAATAATAATCTTCCTATACTGCTTCTTTTAAAGTCCAATTTTTTCTCCCATACATTGTTACAGGGAATAGTCTTAGTACTAAGCATTACAAATAATAAAACCTTCCCTCTGGTTTGTGTTATTTCTTTGTGTTTTTTGTTGATAGTCTAAAAGGCAGAAATATACTCCTTGCTCTTGTAAAAGACTGTATCTAAAAACTGCAACAAAATTTAATTGTAACGTTTAACACGTTTATAAAAATGTAAACCAGTAAAAATGTTTATTGTTGTACATAAAATGTAATTATAATATATAAATATATATATTATAATGATATATTTTCTGCCTCTTGCACAGATTTTATATAATCCCCAATATTCTCGGAACCTAGATAGTCAACCATCTCATGCAATGGTTCTAGGTGCGCAAGAAGCAATGAAAACATGATAAACATGAAATTATCCTTTTCTTTCCCAACAACAGTGGTGGGTCTCAAAAAAACCCAATTACTACCAGTTCTATGGGGTATGACTTGGTGGGTATGGTATGGCTTGATGGACGTGGCAGGGGAAGCCCTTCATGGCACTGGAGCAGATTACCTCAGGGACCGCCTTCTGCTGCACGAATGCCAGTGACCAGTTAGGTCCCACAGAGTGGATCTTCTCCGGGTCTCATGAACTAAGCAATGTCGCCTGGCGGGACCCAGGGGAAGAGCCTTCTCTGTGGTGGCCCCGGCCCTCTGGAACCAACTCCCCCCCAGAGATTAGGTTAGGTTTAGGTTAGGTTAGGTTTATTGGATTTATATGCCGCCCCTCTCCGCAAACTCGGGGCGGCTCACAACAATAATAAAAAAACAGTACAGTACACAATACCAAATCCAATGCCCACCCATCCAGATTCCAATTGAAATTAATAATCTCATAAAAAAACAGTACATATAAAAAACAGGCACACAGTCAGTCAATCAACAAAACAACATGGGCAAGGGGGAGGTGTTTTAGTTCCCCCATGCTTGACGGCAAAGGTGGGTCTTAAGGAGTTTACGAAAGGCAGGGAGGGTGGGGGCAATCCTAATCTCAGGGGGGAGCTGGTTCCAGAGGGTCGGGGCCCCCACAGAGAAGGCTCTTCCCCTGGGTCCCGCCAGACGACATTGTTTAGTCGACGGGACCCGGAGAAGGCCAACTCTGTGGGACCTAACCGGTCGCTGGGATTCGTGCGGCAGGAGGCGGTCCCGAAGATATTCTGGTCCGGTGCCATGAAGGGCTTTATAGGTCATAACCAACACTTTGAATTGTGACCGGAAACTGATCGGCAGCCAATGCAGACTGCGGAGTGTTGGAGTGATATGGGCATACTTGGAGAAGCCCATAATTGCTCTCGCAGCTGCATTCTGCACGATCTGAAGTTTCCGAACACTTTTCAAAGGTAGCCCCATGTAGAGAGCGTTACAGTAGTCGAGCCTCGAGGTGATGAGGGCATGAGTGACTGTGAGCAATGACTCCCGGTCCAAATAGGGCCGCAACTGGCGCACCAGGCGAACCTGGGCAAACGCCCCCCTCGCCACAGCTGAAAGGTGTTTTTCTAATGTGAGCTGTGGATCGAGGAGGACGCCCAAGTTGCGGACCCTCTCTGAGGGGGTCAATAATTCCCCCCCCAGGGTAATGGACGGACAGATAGAATTGTCCTTGGGAGGCAAGACCCACAGCCACTCCGTCTTGTCTGGGTTGAGTTTGAGTTTGTTGACACCCATCCAGGCCCCAACAGCCTCCAGGCACCGGCACATCACTTCCACTGCTTCGTTGACTGGACATGGGGTGGAGATGTACAACTGGGTATCATCGGCATATTGATGATACCTCACCCCATGCCCTTGGATGATCTCACCCAGCGGTTTCATGTAGATATTAAATAGCAGGGGGGAGAGGACCGACCCCTGAGGCACCCCACAAGGGAGAAACCTCGGGGTCGACCTCTGACCCCCCACTAACACCGACTGCGACCGACCGGAGAGGTAGGAGGAGAACCACTGAAGAACAGTGCCTCCCACTCCCAACCCCTCCAGCCGGCGCAGAAGGATACCATGGTCGATGGTATCGAAAGCCGCTGAGAGGTCAAGGAGCACCAGGACAGAGGACAAGCCCCTGTCCCGGGCCCGCCAGAGATCATCCATCAACGCGACCAAAGCAGTTTCCGTGCTGTAGCCGGGCCTGAATCCAGACTGCTGAGGACCTAGATAATCGGCTTCATCCAAGGACCGCTGGAGTTGAAGTGCCACCACCTTCTCGACAACCTTCCCCATGAAGGGAAGGTTGGAGACTGGACGGTAGTTATTAAGCACGGCTGGGTCCAGGGAAGGCTTCTTGAGGAGGGGGCGCACAACCGCCTCCTTATAAAGTGGCGGAAAGGACCCCCTCCCCAAGGAGGCGTTGACAATCTCCTGGACCCAGCTCCGTGTCACCCCTCGACTGGCCGAAACCAGCCAAGAGGGACACGGATCCAGTAAACAGGTGGCGGAACTCACAGCTCCAATGGCCTTGTCCACTTCATCAGGTGTCACCAAGTCAAACTCCTCCCAGACAGATGGACAAAGACGTTTAGCCCCAGTCACCTCGACTGACTCATTGTCAGTCGACTCTGTTTCACAATTGGAGTCGAGGTCTGCTCGGATCCGGGCGATTAGAACTGCCCCCACCCTCCTTGCCTTTCATAAACAACTTAAAACCCACCTCTGCCGCCAGGCATGGGGAATTGAGATCCTCTTTCCCCCTAGGCCTTTACAATTCTATGCATGGTATGTATGTATGTATGTTTGGTTTTTATGTTAATGGATTTTTAATCATTTCTAATACCAAATTACTATTGTACACTGTTTTATTGTCGCTGTTAGCCGCCCCGAGTCTCCGGAGAGGGGCGGCATACAAATCCAATAAATAGATAGATAGATAGATAGATAGATAGATAGATAGATAGATAGATAGATAGAAAGAAAGAAAGAAAGAAAGAAAGAAAGAAAGAAAGATACTGCAAAATCTCAATTTTCTCCCAATTAGCTCCGCAGAGACTAGATGGGGTTCGCATCAGTCAGAGGTGGTATTTTCTGGTTCTCTGAACTGCTCAAAATTTCTGCTACTGGTTCTCCAGAACTGGTCAGAACCTGCTGAAACCCACTTCTGTCCAACAACACACCAAATCTCAACCCCATCTTTGCCCAAAGGTGAGGGAAAGAGTCAAGCTTTCACTTCCTGAAATTACTACTGGTTTCCATAGTTCCCTCTAAGCTGAGCAGTGAGCAATCGCTCACTTAAAAATCATCATCAACTCAGAGTTTTCCAAACCTGCCCAGAAGCCGAGAGGGAAAGAGTGAGAGGGAAGGAGAGAGAGAGGAAGAGAGGAAGAGAGAGAAACAGATAGAAAAAAGAGGAAGGAAAAGAGAAAGAAATAGAAAGGGAGTAAGGAAGAGAGAAAGAAAATCAAAATCTAGTTTGAAACTAGCTCAACTATTTAAGTGGCATTTTGATATTGATAGAGTTGCCCTATTATGAGCTCACTGTTATAGACACACAGTACAGTATTTTATTTTGAAATTCTCTGAGGCAAAACAGGGTGGGGTTTTTGTTTGTTTATTTGTTTGTTTGTTGTTTGTTTGTTTGTTTATTTATTTATTATTTCTGTGCTGCCCAGTCCCGAAGGGACTGCCGCTCAGACACTATACTTTTCCGCCCACCCCCCCAAAAAATTAGAGGGAACACTGCTGGTTTCTGCTGCCTGGAAAATTGCCTACAGTCAGTTTGGATCTTGGGCTGAAATACGTTTTCTACTGCTGCAAGTTAGATACTGCCATATGCCTGAAATGCCCCCACAAGCCACTTGAAATTCAGTGCTGCAACTAGAGAATAATTATCTCTTCAAAGTTTCTTCTTGACACAATGTATTCCTGAACATTTATTATAGGAATTGAGAATTTGCATAATAAATCTGCATGTGATAAATTTGCATCTAGAACAGATGTTTAAAGAAAACATTCTTGGCTAATTGATGCTCTCAGATAGACAACTGCAATGAAAATAACCAAGAGTCAAGCAATAAAAGTTCTTTACTGAACAAAGTAATATATCATTTCTAGGAGAGGATTATACTTAAATTGGGGGGGGGGGGGGTTGGGGTTGGTCAGATAAAGAGCATGAAACTGATCTTTAAAGGGGAGAATGCTGAATGTATCATTGTTATCGCTTGAAAATAGCTCTATAGTAGTTACAGCGAATGAGGATCAAATATGTGGTTTAATTGAATTTAATTTTGTTTTAAGCTTTGTATTTTTGTTTTGTTTCAAGCCAGCTTGAATATTTCTATAAATAGAAAAGCGGAACATAATGCAGTCAGTACAGTCATAAATTTTATGTTACATTAAAATATATCATAGTAGAGAATAATTTTATTGGAACCAATGATAGTAAATAAATAAGGTGTACAAGGTTTTAAATTCCTCAGAATTGTTCTTCAGATGCAATACTCCAACAATTAAAGATTGTATAAATTTACATGGGGGATTTAGTTACTAACAAAATTATTGCTTCTTTTGCTTTGAAAATCAATTACCTTTCTGTGGACTATCTCTTTCTTTCTATGTATGCTATACACAGTGATGGGCAGCCAAAATTTTTACTGCCACACTGTGGATGTGGCTTATTTCGTGGGTGTGGCTTAATAGTCATGTGACTGGGTAGGAGTGGCTTGCCAGCCATGTGACCAGGTGGGAGTGGCTTGAATGATCATCATCGTTCAAGAGAACTGTGAAGTTCTCCACTTACAGCCTTACTAGTGTTGCTCACTGGTGACAATTTGTTTCGCGTTTCCCGCACTCTCCTTCCTGGGTCGCCCTCCCCGCTTCAGGCTGGGTAGCTAGACGAACAAATGCTGCCAGACTCCTTGGAGGAGCGGGACAGGGCAGGCAGGCAGGGCAAGGCCAGCAAAGAGTGGGATTTGGGGGTTCTCCGAACTGTGCAGAATCTTAGCTAGATGTTCTCCCGAACCCCTCCGAACTCCCAGCATCCCACCCCTGTTAATTATACTAAAGTCATCGAAGGATATCCTCATTGAGGATAGACTCATGGTCTCCCTTCAGTTTTCATGCTGGTCAGCACCATGCCTATGAAAAGCTCGCAAGAGGACTTGAACATCATAGCAATCTTGGTTTACATTCCCCAGCAGCTGACAGTGAAACTGTTTTAAATGCTAAAGATACTTAACATAGTTAACTGTTCATAATCTGCCCATCCATAAATCTGCTCAATCCCTTTTTAAAATGGTCTAGGTTGATGTCTATCACCAAATCATCTTAGAAAACATGAGTGCTGTAATCTAAATAGGATCTTATCAGACCATAAATAGCTGGAAAAATAATTGTCATTGGTAAAGTTTTCCATTATATATTTCCACTCTGCGAGCACGGGCAAAAAATAAAACTAATTTATCAGAAAAATCACAATCCTTCTCTCTCTCTCTCCCCCCCTCTCTTCCTCCCTCCATCGTGTTTGTTTTCTATTTAACTTTCCTTGGTGCAGCAAATTAAACTGATAGAAATGCTAATCACTTTCATCATAGAACATTCAAAGCAAGCAGAATTTTTAATATTCTCAGATAATGTACACTTCCAGCCAATAACAATAACTTTGCCAGAAGCACCACTCTTTCATCTCTCGCTGGTTTGTCTAGGGCTACAGATCCCGATAAAACACAGCATCAACCTACACTCTGTTAGAAGACTTTGGGAATGCAAGCATATCTTTTTACAAATTATTCTGCTTGCAGTCAAATTAAAAGAAAAAACAAAGTCTATTGTTAAGCAGAATAGACAGATACTGTTGGAAAAAGGAGGCGATAGTCCATTTTTGACATGTGTAATTATTTCTCAAATACGTGTCTATTCTAGGACAATTCACAGACTCTGTACGGAATAATTCTTGTCATTTTCAACAATGCAGTACAATATACAATTGTCTGATGCAATTTAATCAAGATGTATATTATACAAGCGCATATGTCTAATTAGAGAATATAAAACATCAGTATTAGAATTGTCTGTTTTTCTTCTAACATTTTTAACATTCATTCCTCCCATATATCTTAAACACCCGGTTCGTATCTGGAAAAGTTCGTCAGTAGAGGTGTTCGTAAGTAGAGGTACTTGGGACTGCGGTACTTATAAATATAGTGGTACCTCTACTTACGAACACCTCTACTGACGAACTTTTCGAGATACGAACCAGGTGTTTAAAAAATTTTCTACTTACGAACCCGAGCTGGCGCCGCTGGGATGCTCCGCCTCCGTACTTCCATTGCCGGCTAAAGCACTTGTCATTCTGCTGCAGGGATCCCCCTTTGCTTCCCCCCACTAGGAATCCCTGCATTTCGTGCTTGCCATCCATCCAAAGCGCCTGTCATTCTGCAGGGATCCCCCTTTGCTTCCCCCCGCTTGCCGGCGCTGCTGGGACGCTCTGCCTCCGGACTTCCGTTGCTGGCCGAAGCGCCTGTCATTCTGCTGCAGGGATCCCCCTTTGCTTTCCCTCGCTGGGAATCCCTGCATTTCGTTCTTGCCATCCGACTGAAGCACCTGTCATTCTGCAGGGATCCCCCTTTGCTTCCCCCCACTTGCCGGCGCTGCTGGGATGCTCTGCCTCCGGACTTCCGTTGCTGGCCGAAGCGCCTGTCATTCTGCTGCAGGGATCCCCCTTTGCTTTCCCTCGCTGGGAATCCCTGCATTTCGTTCTTGCCATCCGACTGAAGCACCTGTCATTCTTCAGGGATCCCCCTTTGCTTCCCCCCACTTGCTGGCGCTGCTGGGATGCTCTGCCTCCAAACTTCCATTGCACTACATACGCTTCATCATATTTCCTCATCTTAACTTTCGGGAGACTTACGTTTGTCTCATTATCTCTGCCTCTCCTCCTTTCTTTTCATCCCTGTTAAATATTTTTTCATGGTGTCTCTTAAGGGTTTGTTATATGCCCTTCATATTTCCTACTCTTTTTCTGTACAAAAAACCCACATTCCCTGGAGTCATGCCCCTTCCCCGGCATCTCTCCACACGTCTCCAGGGGGGGGGGACAACACTGGTTTAAACCAAGAATAGACCTTTGAGTTGCATCGTTAACTTTGCTGCAATGGTTTTGCGATATTTAAATAATTCAAAAAAATACATAATCATAGAATGCATGGTTTTATTTTTGCAGGTTATCTAATATCAGATACCCACAATGAGGGGCTCCTATGCGTACGGTCAGGTACGCAGTACCGGTAGCAAAATTTGGAGCTCCACCCCAAAGCACTCAATTTGCACTCAAAGATGTTTAAACAAAATGCATAAGCCACGCCCACAGTGTGGTAGTAAAAATTTTGGTAGCCATCACTGGCTATCCAGTCCCCCCCCCCCCAATTTTTAAAAAATCTGTCTGTTTAAACCAAGAATGGACCTTTGAGTTGCATCTACAACATTGCTGCAATGGGTTTGCGGTATTTAAATAATTTTTAAAAATACGTAATCGTAAAATGCATGGTTTTACTTTTGCAGGTTATCTAATAGCAGCTGCCCAGCCCCACCTCCCCTTTAAAAAAACACACTCTTCCAACTTACATCTGAAACGGTTTCCCCAGGAGATGCCCTGTAGAAAAACAAAGGAGAAAATTGGTAATAATTAGGAGGCTGATGAATGGAGACTTAGCTGGGATCCAAAACATACTTCTTTGAAATCAGTGAGGCCACTTCCACGTCATGTCTGAAGAATCAGAATATGTGGAAGAAAGAAATGCTTATTGAGAACAGAGGCTGGAAAACGTTAAAGGCTAGATATTGACCAGCCGCCAAAAAACATACCAAGTGGAAAAACAGACATGAGGATTTGCAAGGAGTTGGCAGGCACTTGCACAAGGAGATGCCAACACAGAACACACAAAGCGACTAAAATGAGTTAGGGCTGACAGAAGAGAAAAAACCAGAGCAAGGGGAGAGAGACAGAGAGAGAGAGAAAATAATTAGGAAAGGTCCAACCTTTCTAAATCACGTGAAATAAAAATAAATGGGAAACCACCGAAGGCGTAACAAAACAAAACGGCATGCATCTACAATCAATGTGCAAAACTGTATCTATTTGTAGTTGTACAAAACCCCCCCCCCTAAGAATTATGATATAGTTCATCTCTTTAATTCCTCAAGACCCTGAAGTTAAGCTTGCTGTTGGAAATGGTGTCCAACAATTAATTATTTTGCACTAAGAAATGTGTCTATATCAGTCAACACGTTAGATTTATTTACTGATGATTTAATTTCCAAAATATTGTTCAGGAAATCAACTCGTCCTACAAGAACAGAAGGTTTGCAGCTCCTGAAAACCCACCTCTGTCGTCAGGCAGGGGGGAACTGAGATATCCTTTCCCCCTAGGCCTATACAATTTATACATGGTATGTTTGTGTGTGTGCTTGTTTGGTTTTTAATAAGGTGTTTTTTTTAGTTATTTTAAATATTAGATTTGTTATATGCTGTTTTTATTGTTGTTAGGCGCCCCAAGTCTATGGAGAGGGGCGGCATACAAATCTAATAAATAAATAAACAAACAAACAAACAAATTCTTCCGTTTCTCTCTAAACGCCAGATCATGCTTACTTATTTTATTTAAATTACCTATTAGACAGTAAATACTGTTCTGCTATACTGAGTTATACAGTATGCCTGTTTTCCTATGAATTGTTACTGCTAACACTTTAACCAGTGATGACCTTCCGTCCCCTGTCCTATTGTCTCTCCTATATCCCATATATCTTCTCTTCTATCCCTATATCTTTCTTCTATTCTCTCATTGATTATTTTATCCTATACTCTCTCTTTTATTCTTTCTCTGATTCTATTTCATCAAAGGTGTCCTCTATTACCTTCATTGTGGATCATTGTGTATTGGACAAAATAAATAAATAAAATAAATAAATGCAAGATTCCTAGAAAGCTGTGTTGGGTAAGATTGTTTTCCAAGCCTGAGCTGAGATTTTACTGTTTTGTCTCCACCTACTGGCAATACATTTAATCTGCAGTTTGCTCCAAGCCTCGATCTGACTTGATTCTTGATACCCATGTAGATGTCTTCAAG
This sequence comes from Erythrolamprus reginae, assembly GCF_031021105.1. Lineage (NCBI taxonomy): Eukaryota > Metazoa > Chordata > Lepidosauria > Squamata > Dipsadidae > Erythrolamprus > Erythrolamprus reginae. The sequence goes on along the minus strand of NC_091954.1, from coordinate 91,142,830 downwards.
GATTGTTTGTGAGTGGGGTAGTTGGGGAAACATGAGAACGGAAATGTTTATAATTGTTTTCTTTTACTTCCTTTTCCCCTGAATCTCCAAATCTCACTTACAGTTTGCTAAATTCTCACAGAGATTCAAAACTGATTAAGTTTTGGAAGGTGGGTTTTTATTTTTATTTTTTTAAGTCAGCCAAAGTCAGCTAGGTATTGATGCATTAACTGATCTTTCTGCTAAAAAGAGCTTAACAGTGATGCTGTCTAAGCAGCTTGAAATTATGCAGTATGATATAGGATAGCCTGAAGAGGAGGACTCTATTACTATTATAGGCCAAATAGAAAAAGACTAGTATAGTAAAACATTGTCTAAGTCAGTGATGCGAACTTTTTTTCCCTCAAGTGCCGAAAGAATGTGTGTGTGTGTGTGTGTGTGTGTGTGTGTGCTATCATGCATGCACACCCATGCACACCCATAATTAAATGCCTGGGGAGGGCGAAAACAGTGTGTCGTCCCCCCCAGGAGGCACTCTGGAGGCTGGAAACAGCCTGTTTCCCAACTTCTTCTGGGCCCAGTAGGCTCGTGTTTTGCCCTCCCCAGCTCCAAAGGCTTCCCTGGAGCTGGTGGAGGGTAAAAACACCTTCTCCCATCTCCCCGGAGGCTCTCTGGAAGCCAAAAACTCCCACCCAGAGCCTCTGTGCAAGCCAAAAATCAGCTCGCCGGCACACACATGCACGTTGGAGCCGAGCTAGGGCAACTGTTTGCGTGCCAGCAGATACGCAGCTGCATATGTAACACTACTGCAATGCTCTCTACATGGGGCTACCTTTGAAGAGTGTTCGGAAGAAGAGTGCTCCAAAACTCCAGATCGTGCAAAATGTGGCTGCGAGAGCTATCGTGAGACTTCCTAGATTTGCCCACGTCTCGTCAACACTCCGCGGCCTGCACTGATTGCCGATCAGCTTCCGGTCACAATTCAAAGTGTTGCTAATTACCTATAAAGCCCTACATGGCATCGGGCCAGAATACCTTCAGGACCGTCTTCTGCCGCATGAATCCCAGTGGCCGATAAGGTCCCACAGAGTTGGCCTTCTCCGGGTCCTGTCAACTAAACAATGTCGTCTGGTGGGCCCCAGGGGAAGAGTCTTCTCTGTGGCGGCCCCAGCCCTCTGGAGTCAACTCTCACCGGAGATCAGAACCGCCCCCACCCTCCTTGCCTTTCGTAAGTTACTCAAAACCCACTTTTGTCACCAGGCATGGGGTAACTGAGTTACCCCTAGGCTATTATAGTTTTGTGTATGGTATGACTGAGCTGTATAGTTTTAATGCTATGTTTTTTAGATGTTGTTTTAATGTATTGGATTTGTTATATTGCGAGCCACCCCGAGTCCTCGGAGAGGGGTGGAATACAAATCTAATAAATAATAATAATAATAATAATAATAATAATAATAATAATAATAATAATAATAATAATATATCCGCGTGCCATCACTGGTCTAAGTGTTAGCAGTAACAATTCATAGGAAAACAGGCATACTGCATAACTCAGTGTAGCAGAACAGTATTTACTGTCTAATAGATAATTTAAATAAAATAAGTAAGCATGATCTGGAATTTAGAGAGAAGAGATTAACTGCAAACCTTCTGTTCTTGTAGGACGAGTTGATTTCCTGAACAATATTTTTGAAATTAAATAATCAATAAATAGCTACACCAGTATTGAAGTACTTTAGGAAAAGAAAACACATTAAATATCAGGGGATTTGGCGTAGGTATATATCTTGCATTTATTTGTCATGAACAAGAAATCTACAAAGGACAATTAGGACTTTCCTGTATGTACCTTATTTCAAACATTGGTGGGTAAGCCATAGCGAGCAAATACTCTGTGGAATAAGTGACGATGAAGTTGACTGCATTTCATTTATTTTTCTCACTCATATTCCATCATCTCTATCAGCAGACAATGAAGTATTATAAGTCTGGTGCTGATTGCTTTTTTGAAAGATTTTTTTAAAAAAGCACAGCTCTCTTAATCATGTGGAAACTAACTGACTCATTTTCTTGCGCAAGCCATCAAAATGGTACGAGTTGAAGAGGAACTATAAAATCAAACATGGCAGATGATTCTTCATACTGAATGGTCCAGTGGTTGGAGACAGAAACAAAACAAAACAATCACAGGAGGAGGAACCCTATCCAATTTCCTAGTTTGCAAGAAGCAAAACTCATAGGAATGTAAGAGACTGCCCTACCCAGTACTTCCCTCCGCCTCACATATTGTTTATTTCAGTAACTTTCCAGTTTTATGTAGAAATTCTGCTCACTGTCTTAATTGGATATGTCAGTGATATCCCCAGCCAGTATGGGAATTGAAGGTCCCACAGAGTTGGCCTTCTCAGGGTCCCGTCACCAGCGTACCTTACGTCCCCTGTCCTAATGTTTCTTCTTTTATTTTTTTCTAGTATCATGTATATGAATATTATTATACCATTACATACCTCCAATATGTACTTGACAAAACAAACAAACAAACAAACAAACAAATAAATAAATAATGGGAATCTTGCACACTGGGTTATAATCTTCAAATAATAATAATAATAATAATAATAATAATAATAATAATAATAATAATAATCATCATCATCATCATCATCATCATCATCATCATCAATTAGATTTGTATGCCGCCCCCTTTGCATACAGCAGGGATTTCCTATCCCTGCCGTATGCAAAGTTTACATGAACTAATCTTCTCAAACAAAATAGTAGGAGAGCCAGTGGTGGGCTGCAACCAGTTTAACAACCGGTGATTGCGCGCTTCATGTGCACATGTGCCTAATGTGCTTGTGTACAGCATTCAAAACACAGCAATTTGAAACTCATCTGCTTACCGTATAAGGCAGCCCTGGTAAGTAGAACAGCTTGTTGTGTGAATCGGCTGAGCAGAAAAAAAGAAATATAGGATAGGATAGGGCAGGGACAGAATGGGGCAGGGGCAAGCGAGCAGGGCCAGCTGATCATCAGAACTAACGGTTCTCCTAAACCGATCAGAACCGGAAGCAGCCCCACCACTGAGGACAACTCTCATTTTCTCCTCCCAGCTCTCAGGCTAAAGACTGCTAATTTTATATTGTCAATGGAGAACACAAGCAGCATTAGAGGAAACTCTAACTGTTGGTAATGACCTTTAAAGCGCTACATGGCATTGGGCCGGAATACATACGGAACCGCCTTCTACCGCATGAATCCCAGTGGCCAATAAGGTCCCACAGAGTTGGCCTTCTCCGGGTCCCGTAGACCAAACAATGTCATTTGGCGGGCCCCAGGGGAAGAGCCTTCTCTGTGGCGGCCCCGGCCCTCTGAAATCAACTCCCCCCAGAGATTAGAATGGCCCCCACCCTCCTTGTCTTTCACAAATTACTCAAGACCCACCTTTGTCACCAGGCATGGGGGAGTTAGGATATTCCTTCCCCTAGGCCATTGCAAGTTATGTATGGTATGTTTGTGTGCATGTCTGGTTTTTATAATAAGGGTTTTTAGTTGTTTTATTAAATTGGATTGTTACATGTTGTTTTTTATCATTGTTGTTAGCCGCCCTGAGTCTGCGGAGAGGGGCGGCATACAAATCCAATAAATAATAATAATAAAATAATAATAACTAAAGTTAACGTAATGCCAGGAAGTTCTAGAACTTCTATAGCTTGCACTACTTTCAGCAAGACATAATACAGTGCACGGATTGGCAACCTTCTTCTTGTAGAAACTAGAGACTTCACCACCACTGAACCCATTTTCAGGAGACAACCAGTGAAGCCACACACCCCAATATGACCATTTGAGGAGTCAGCAAGCACTTACTTCCACTCTTGTATAGGCCAAGTAAATATATTTATTTTGGATTAATTTAGGTGGAAGGCCACATTTGGTCCATAGGCAGTATCTTGCCTATCCTTGAGATGGTGATTATGATTTTAATAACAAGTGGGAAACAGGGTGATGATGATGAGGAAGAGGAGGAGGTTAACAGAATCTCAGACTTCTTGAGACATTTAAATAGCAATAGCCTTTAGACTTATATACCGCTTCACAGTGCTTTACATCCATCTCTGTTTTCAATTCCCATACTGGCTAGGGAATTCTGAAAAGTCAAGCTGAACTAGCTTCTTTTCTAAATCTCTAAATCACCAAATTGGCATGGGAGAGTTTTAAAATAGCAATAGCACTTAGATCTATATACTGCTTCACAGTGCTTTTACAGCATTGTCTAAGCAGTTAACAGAGTCAGCATATTGCCCCCAACAATCTGGGTCCTTGTTTTACAGACCTCCGAAGAATGGAAGGCTGAGTCAACCTTGAGCCTGGTGAGGTTTGAACTGCCAAATTGCTGGCAGACGGCAGTCAGCAGAAATAGCCTGCAGTACTGTATTCTAACCACTGTGCCACATTGCTCAAATATTATACAATTCTGGTGCATCAGAAATTAGGGAATTCTTACACAAAACACATGGCGTGCTTTCTAGTTGTACAAAGTTTTGAACCTTGAAAATTCGTAGAAGATGCATACTGCTTGCTTACACACGGCATCTGTCTTTGAAAATGCACTAGGTTTATTGTCTGGGTATTATACAATTTGTATCTTCTAAAGAACCAAAGTTATGCAGCCATAAACTTGTAAACTATGTAGAGTTCACTTGCCTTCTGTCTCCCTATCAATAGCTTTGTTAACAGATGGTTGAAAAAAAACCTATTCAGGATCAAATAGCACTCACATCCTAAAGATGTTTCCTTTGAAACATGATGGCATGTAACTGAAAGACAATGTTTAAAAGATGAATGGAATAAGCAGCTCCCAATAGAACGCTGAAAAATAGTTTCATCCGAAGAAAAGTAAAATGTGGACAGTATGCGAAATCTATAAATCAAGGAACATTGCTATTTAATAACTTCTGTCTTCCATCTTTTTAAAGTAATCTCTAAAAAGTACATAAAAGATTTTTTAGGTTCTGGGAGTCAATTCCTCTTAGTGCCCTACACAGCAGATTTGGTAAGTTCTTCTATGATGTCACTGAAGTTGGTATAACTCCTCAACATCGTCACTGTCAAACAAAAAACAACAACAACAGTATCCCCAAAGCTCATAGGTAAGAAAGTGAGGACAAATAAAGGGAAATATTTCTTCACCCAATGGGTCCCTGGAAGAGGTTGTGACAGCTGTAAGCCTTGATAGCTTCAAGGCAGGATTAGACAGATTCATGGATACCAAGTGTATTGGTGGTTATTGAAACGGATGTCCATGTGTCGCCTCTGTTGGTTGAGGCAGGCAGGATTCCCTTGGGTACCATTTGTTGGTGATCAAGGGAAAGGGAGGGTCTTGCCTTCTCTTTCTGCTCAAGATCCCCATGTACAATTGGTGGGCCACTGTGTGATACAGAATGCTGGACTTGATGGGCTTTGGCCTGATTCAGCATGGCTCTTCTTATGCTCTTATGTTCTTAAAAATAAGGACAATATTTCAAAAACTTTCTGAATTCAGAGTCTCCAATCATGAGATTGATATGGTAAAGGATTCCAATTGACAGGAACTGATTCAAAGGAGATCAAAGAAAGAGGAAGAAATATATTTGGGGAAAAAACCTATACCGTAATTTGTGTACAGTATATTGTACAGTATTTATTTGGTTTATATATTCACTTGATTTGTATGCAGCCCATCTCCCCAGGGACTCTAAGTGGCTCACAACAAAAATTAATACATATAAACAGCATTAAAACCTCTAAAAAACAATTGAAAAACAATTTGAACCCCACAATTAAAAAAGCCCATACATGCCATTTATGGCCAGAGCACGATGATACACAATCAGATCAATGGCTCCAGGCATGACAGAAAAGCCAGGTCTTTACAGCTTTTAGAAATGTCAGTATCAGGATCAGTGGTAAAATCTGTAGCAGGATTTTTGTACTTTGCTCCTTGTTCTCAGACTGTAAAACTGGCACCAAAAATGATGGCTAGAAATAAACTTCAAAACTGTCTTTGAGAAATGAGGAATGAAAGAGTGATAATATGAGAGTGCTCAATTTCTTAATGCATTATTCTGGGATATCATCAGTATTTCAATCTTCATAGATCTTGTTTTCTCCAAAACATCTTGACCATTTTGGGCAGCTAGGATAAAGCATTTAACATGAATATTACCCATAATTTGAGATACATTGGTAAAGGAGAGGGGTGGGTGCTAACTTCCTACATTGCTTTAAATGGTCACTAAGTGAACTGTTGTAAGTCAAGGACCACCAATATTAATAATAAAACTTTCCTTGCAAACAACCTCCACAATCTGGGATTTGAAAGAGATTTCCTTTTAAAAGTCTCACTTCTTACCATTTATTTTAAATTTCAGAAATTGCATTGATAATTGCATAGGTCAGTGATGGCGAACCTTTTTTTTCTCGGGTGCCGAAAGAGTATGTGTGCGTGCTATCGCACATGCGCGAGTGCCCATACCCATAATTCAATGCCCGGGGAGGGCAGAAACAGCTTCTCCCACCACCAGGAGGCCCTCTTGAAGTCCAAAATGGCATGTTTCCCAATTTCTGGTGGGCCCAGTAGGCTTGTGTTTTTCCCTCCCCAGGATCCAAAGGCTTCCCTGGAGCCAGGGGAGGGTAAAAACGCCTTCTCCCATCTCCCCGGAGGCTCTCTGGAAGCCAAAAACGCCCTTGCAGAGCCTCCGGGCAAGCCAAAAAACAGCTGGTCGACACACACATGCACGTTGGAGCTGAGCTAGGGCAATGGCCCACATGCCAGCAGATATGGCTCCGCGTGCCACCTGTGGCACCCATGCCACAGGTTCGCCATCACTGCTATAGGTCATCCAGGAAAAAAAACACACCTATGCTCATAAAAGCATTCTTGCCTTTGTCTAAGATTATGTATGTCTTAATTTCACCACTATGTGGCACTAAAGCACATGTATAATTTTACATGTCTAATTTTAAAGAGAATATTGCAACAAGCTATTGACTGCAAAATCTGAGTTGCTAATTACTAATTGGCTTAATAACCTTAATGAGGTATCAGTGACCCATTTCTATGCAGTAGACCAATAGCCTGACCCTTGTATTTAGTGCTTTATAATATGCAATTTTCTCACAAGCCTAAGGGTTGAACAGTGGAAAAAAACCTCCTGAAAGCTAAATCAACAACCATTTAATAACGCAAGCAAGAAAGCAAAAGGGTGAGGTTTTAAAATGACTTTCCTAGAACAGCTGTATTAGAATATTTTCAAAGAACTACAGATGGCGTCTAGCAATACTTTTTACTATATTCAATCCAGACTGGCACTTAAACGCCTTTGTTTGCACAAGTCTGTGTGCCAAATTAATTTTTATACAGAAGATATGAAACTATACCTTTTTACATATTAAATTGTGCAATCTTCTATAAACCCAGTTAAAGGCATCTTCATTGTTTTTGAATGGATGCTGAAACAGAGCATAAAATATTTGCAACCACAATATTTTAATCAACGCCACTGAAAGATTTCTCTTTCAAAACCAACTGGAATCAATTATCACAAGGGTGAGACAAAGTTGGATTTGTTCAAAGTGAGATAATATTTTTTTCCAGTAGACTGATAATTCTGAACCCAATTTCTTTTCTGTGACATATTTAATATTCTTCATTGTAATTTCAGCAAAGAAACTTACACAAGTTCTTACATACACATAGAACTTTTTATTACTTTCAGATGTGGGTGCAAACTGAGGATATGATTACACTGAAACATTAATATCATACACATACCACCATAATAGTAAAAATTATTATTTCTACCAAGGTGACACAAACAGATCCACACTGAATATCTGCATGATTAATCACACATTTGATTAGAAACATACTGTTGACCTTAGAGTGTGTTTAGGAAGGATGAGTCCCATTAAACGAGAGAGAGAGAGAGTGCTAGCAGAGTATTAAAAATCCTAATTTTGGGTGGGTTGTTGCTCCTATTTTGGTGGGGGTGTGTAAAATGGTGAGCTACAGAAAACCAGGAAAACCTTACTTCATTTATGTTATTTATTTATTTATTTATTTATTTATTAGATTTGTATGCCGCCCCTCTCCGTAGACTCATGGTCTGGTACTATGCAAGTCAAACTCATAACAGTATATTAATTATTGGAAGTTTGTTGTAGTGGTGCAGTGGTTAGAATGCAGTACTGCAGGCTATTTCTGCTGACTGCTGGCTGCCTGCAATTTGGCAGTTCGAACCTCACAATGCTCTAGGCTGATTCAGTCTTCCATCCTTCCGAGGTCTGTAAAATGAGGACCCAGATTGTTGGGGGCAATAGGCTGACTCTCTAAACTGCTTAGAGAGTGCTGTAAAATCACTTTAAAGCAGTATATAGGTCTAAGTGCTCTTGCTATTTTTAAACTCCCCCATGCCAATTTGGTGATTTAGAGATTTAGAAAAGAAGCTAGTTCAGCTCGACTTTTCAGAAGTCCCCAGCCAGTAAGGGAATTGAAATACAAACACATCTGAAAGCTGCTGGGATTGAGAAACATTGCTATGGAAGACTCATAGCTGTGTTTAAAATCCAATCAAAATATCATTTTATGTCAGTGTTTTTCTACTTCACCAACTCTTAATATCAGAGGTGGGTTTCTGCCATTTTGGAACGGTTCTATAGAATCAGTAGCGGGAACTTCCCCCTGCAAACCAAATTGGCAGCGATGGCTGGCTGGTCCTGCCCCTGAACAGGCTTTGTTGGCAGCGCTATAGGTATTGCTGCATGCGGAGAAGCTGAGAATTTGCAGAGGACCCTCACTCAGTCAAAGACCTTGGAATACTCATTTCCAATGACCTAAGTGCCAGAGCCCACTGCAACAGCTTTGCCAAAAAAGCACTAAGAGTCGCAAACTTAATTCTACGCAGCTTCTTCTCTAGAAACACCGATCTGTTAACCAGAGCATACAAAACATTTGTCAGACCAATTCTTGAATACAGCTCACCTGTATGGAATCCACACTGCATAACAGACATTAATACAATTGAAGGAGCCAAGAAATACTTCACAAGAAGAGTCCTCCACTCCTCCTCATGTAAGAAATTACCTTACTCCTCCAAACTTCAATTACTACGTTTACAAAATTTACAGCTATGCCGTCTCCGAACTGATTTAACTGTTGTTCATAAAATCATACATCACAATGTACTCCCTGTTAGCGACTACTTCACCTTTAACAATAACAACACAAGAGCATGCAATAGATACAAACTAAATGTAAATCGCTCCAAACTAGACTGCAGAAGATACGATTTCAGCAATAGAATGGTCAACGCCTGGAATTCGCTACTGGACTCTGTTGTTTCTTTCCCAAACCCCAAAATCTTCAACCTTACATTATCTACAATAGACCTCTCTGCTTTTCTAAGAGGTCTGTAAGGGGCGTGCACAAGTGCACCTTTGTGCCTACCGTTCCTGTCCTAATGTCTTTTTTATCTTTTCTATCTCTACTTTATACTTATATTATGTTAAACATATTAGAATACAATACTATATTTGTATGACAAATAAAATAAAATAGAATAAAAATAAAAATAAATTTCCATTGCACAAAGGAATTTCTGTTGAATTGGAGACTGGGCAATGACAAACAGGACAGGAGAATCAAGACTAAGCTTCCCCATTAACCTTTACAGTATTTGAAATCTTAAGTGTGCAATAGGATTGATATTCCTGGAGGCTTCTGTAATATGGCAAATGATTTAGTTTTAATAGATAAGTGGTCAAAGCAATGGAAACTGCAGTTTAATGTTTCCAAATGTAAAACAATGCACTTGGGGAAAATGAATCCTCAATCTGAGTATTGTTTTGGCAGTTCTGTGTTAGCAAAAATTTCAAAAAAGCAGGATTTAGGGAGAGTGATTTCTGACAGTCTCAAAATGGGTGAACAGTGCGGTCAGGCGGTAGGGAAAATTAATAGAATGCTTGACTGCACAGCTAGAGGTATAACAAGGAGGAAGAGGGAGATTGTGATCCTGCTGTATAGTGCGCTGGTGAGACCACATTTGGAATACTGTGTTCAGTTCTGGAAACCTCACCTACAGAAACATATTGTTAGTGACTACTTCATCTTTAACAACAACAACACAAGAGCATGCAATAGATAGAAACTAAATGTAAATCACTCCAAAGTAGACTGCAGAAAATACAATTTCAGCAATAGAGTCGTCAACGCCTGGAATTCACTACCGGACTCTGTTGTTTCTTCCCCAAACCCCAAAATCTTCAACCTTACATTATCTACAATAGACCTCTCCCCTTTTCTAAGAGGTCTGTAAGGAGCGTGCATAAGTGCACCTTCGTGCCTACCGTTCCTGTCCTAATGTCTTTTTTATCTTTTCTATCTCTACTTCATACTTATATTATGTTAAACATACTACAATACTATATTTGTATGACAAATAAAAAAATGTTTTTAGCACTGTGTATGTGCCTGCACGGCGCAACCATGTGCATACCTACATGGCGCTTAAGGAAGCAAACTGGCAGAAAGGTAATTAAGGCAGTCAAGGTAAACCACTCCTGTGTAAGATGCATGGACTTCAACTCCAGAATTCCCCAGCCAGCCTGCTCTCAGAGATGCCGAGATGAAGAAACAGTGCTTTAGCTATTCAGTTGTTTCAGTCTCCCTACTGGGTTTTGCCGAAAATTAACAAGAGCCTGTTTCTGACAGAAGTATTGTAAGATTTGTAGGCATAGAATACCCTATGAGACTAGACTTTCAATCCTGGGCCTAGAAAGTTTAGAACTAAGATGCCTTAAACAAGATCTAAGTATTGCCCACAAGATCATATGCTGCAACGTCCTGCCTGTCGGCGACTACTTCAGCTTCAACCACAACAACACAAGAGCACACAACAGATTTAAACTTAATATTAACCGCTCCAAACCTGACTGTAAAAAATATGACTTCAGTAACCGTTTGTCGAAGCGTGGAACTCATTACCGGACTTCATAGTGTCATCCCCAAACCCCCAACACTTTACCCTTAGATTATCTACGGTTGACCTATCCAGATTCCTAAGAGGTCAGTAAGGGGCGAGTACAAGTGCACTAGAGTGCCTTCCGTCCCCTGTCCTATTGCTCTCCTATATCTCCTATACCTTTCTTCTATTCCTATATCTCTTCTTCTATTCTTTCATTGATATGTTCTATTACTATATCTTCTTTTCTATTATTTCTTAGATATATTTTACTATGAGTATCTGCTCTATAACCTTCATCATGTATTTTATTATGTGTATATAGATATATACCACTAAAACCCTCATTGTGTATTGGACAAAATAAATAAATGAATGAATGAATAAATAAATAAACAGTAGGTGCCTTTAAGAGCACGAACTGTGCCAAATTTCCAGCATTTTAAAGTTAGATCAAGGAATTGACAAGGTTTGTTTACCTTCCCTGTTAATATAACTGCAAAAATAATAATCTTTTCTGCAGAATAGAATTTTGACAGTTTCCAGCAAGATAGGTGAAAAGTTTTTATGTAGGAGTAAACTTTGCCATTTGGGGTTATTTTCCAAAATGAATTTATTTCTCATCAACATACAAATGAATTCATCTGTATTTAAGAAGGCATCTGCATGAAAACAATATAATTTATATAGGTAGGTATGGAGTGGGGGAATCCTTGTTATATTTAATAGGAATTTGTTTGGGGGAGAGGGATTATTTTAAGTACTTTTAAAGTAGATTGTGGTATAAGAAATTTTAAAAGAGATTTTGTGAATATACATACCACAGAGTGCTTGTGAAAAAGAACATTCGAAGTATTAACCCTAAGATGTGGGAGTGATAAATGAAAAGCAATTTAAGGAATTTGAGCTTGCAACTAGCAAGAACACACTTCATGGAAGTCTGCATTATTTTTAAGGGATTAAATTGATTATCATTGAAAAATTATGTAATTCCCACTTCCTCCAGCTTTAATACTCTCTGTTTCCTTGTGAACACTAAGGCAGAATTCTACTTCTCTAATTTAAATGGATCCTAATTGTGAACAGGGTCTCAGATTCTATTTTAAGTGAAATGTGGCAGGGTTCTGGGCCACACATGACATGGGGCAAAGCAAGGTCACCACATCAGACAACTCTTGTTTGGATAAAATGCAAAGACAACAAACTGAGGATTGAATAAGATGTTGTTATTACTGCATGCTTACTGTCAGGGATTGGGAATGGCAAGATTTTCTGCCCGACCTTGCAAAAATTAGTTTGGATTTGAACAACTTGCTCATGACAAGGGTGAATGCAGATATTGTAATTAAAGAAATGATTGACAATGGCACTCAAGACAAAGAGCAATCATGCTAAAATGATTTGCACATAGGGATGTCCTCATGCAAATATCACTTGGTTTTTTCCCCTGGTCCCCTGGTCCACCATCAACCAGAACATTCTATTATTATTATTATTATTATTATTATTATTATTATTATTATTATTATTATTATTATTATTATTATATTATTATTATTATTATTATTTATTAGATTTGTATGCCGCCCCTCTCTGTAGACTCTACCATTCTACCATTGCCCTCCCACTTTTCTTATGAATTCCATCACAGGTATCAAACTTACTGCATCATGTTGCTGTCACATCACATTTCACAATGTTTTTCCCCATTCATGAAGCTGGGGTGGGAATGGCATCCAGTTGCATCCCATTCGCGGGGCTGTGGTGGAAGTGGCATCCAACCCAAGGGCCACCAGTTTGACATCCCTGAATTCTAGGATGGTGGCTCTCCTTAAGTGGGAATGTTAAATTTGAAGTGTACAATGATCCATCAGGTATGCTTTAATTTTGATTCCTGCTCTAAGTGGAGCATTAGGCTCCATTAATTAAATGTCCCATTACAGCTTTATGATTCTACCAACTTTGGCCCTAAGAAGTGGCAGCAGATGTCTGCAGCCAAAAGTAAAACAGAAAGAGGAGTATAAGCAATCTGGAATGCGCTTCTGATCTGCTAACTAAACAAACTGGGAAATATGACTCAGCCAATGCTGAATATTTTAGAAGTGCAAAGGCAGGATATTTTTCTGCTGGAGATAAACTTTGTTTATGCTCCAAATCCTGAGATGATAAATAATTCACAAAGCTCAAGTAGAATTATAAAGAAAGCACACATCTAAGGAGCAATTGTTTGGTGGTTGTTTTTTCCACTTGTTTTATATCAGATAACCCCCAAAATTTCATTGAGTGGTGGCAGGATGTTATTCTTCAAGGGAAGATGATAATTTCTTGAGGAATACTTTGATTAAAAGCCTTACAAGAAGTCTAGCCAGCTCTCATATTGCCTTAGAATGAGACACAATATATCCTTGTCCCAAAGTTTAAAAAGAAGAACTTCTAATGCCTTTAAGTTCTCAATTTCATTTCAGTGAGTCCAATATTATAAAGCTCACCTTGCTTTCAAGGTTTTTAAATTTTATTCCTTAGCATAAATATAAAATGTAAGATATATTTTATTATATAGCTGTTGTTGCTTTTAGTTTTTCATATTGCAATGTCTATCTAAATATTTGTTGATTAATCCAGGTTGGATGTATGTATTTAAACGTATCAATTTTTCCTCCCTTTGCCAATAAAGTAGTTTCCATAATAAGGAAATAGGATCTACAATAACAATGCCGCCGGCGACTTACCAGCCGGCGTGGGGTTGCGGCGTGGGTCGGGGAAGGAGGCCGCCATTGTGGGGGCGGAGCCTGCGGCCCCTCGTCATCCCCAGGGGCCGCAGTGATGATGTGTATGGTGGCGCTGGCCACCCATTGGCTGGGCGAGGGTGAGGCAGCCCTATAAAAGGGGCTGCCTCGTGGCGCAGTTTCCCTCGCCCGACAGCTCGGAGACACCCGCCCACCCTCCCTCTGCTACAGGGTACATATGATGGGTCACCCACGGTGGGGCCGAGTAGGAATTTTTTGCAACCACAGCAAATTGGCCGAGCTCTGGTTGTTTTTTCGCCTGCTCTACTCTGTACGTGGGAGTGCGGTTAGGGGGTGGTCTCACCAACTAGTGCCCCCCCCTCAAGGTCACTGGGGGGGGGGGGTTGGCCGATAGGGGGCAGAATTGGGCGTAAGCAGCAACGTGTGATCTCCTTTAGGGGCACCTATACTGAGGTGAGGGGTGATCTCCCTCTCAGATTACAGGGCTCGACCGGCCTGGGTTCGGTGAGGGGGGTTGCTCCTGTGGCTCGCTGCATGGAGATTATCAGAGACCAGTGGCGAGCCATCCCACACGCCGCGGGGGCGTGGCTTGGGGCAGGGCGCAGGTGTAATTTTACCATGACCCTGCACCCGGGCTAGGAGCTTTCGCCCAGAAGTTGCTCAGTTGAGTTTGGTTGGAAAGTTAACTCCGCCCCCATTTTATTTTGCACCACTGCAGGTCACGTGGGCTTATTTGGTAAAATAGTTAATCCAAGTTGAGTTAATAAAAGTGACCCTATTTATACCCATACCTTGTGTCCGACTGTTACTCCGCCTGCGCCGCAATGATGTGTCTTTTTTCTTCCTGTGCCTAAATGAAAATTTTCTAGTGATAATGTTGATAGTGACAATGACAATTTTCCTAGAAAATTATTGGCAGAACCTTGGCTCAGTTCAGACATTCACTCAATATCTTTCATTATGATGTAGTCAAACACAGTTTTTGTTTTTGTTATAATACTGATCAGATCAAGATCACTCTAAATTCAGGGTTTTTCACATTACATAGCTTCGCAATAACATACTCTGGACAGTTCCCTGCATTTAAGAGACTGAAGATAATGTTTCTGAAACATGCACTTAAGATAATGATTGTTTGGTCTAGTGTTCAGCCAGTGAAACAGCGAATGAGATCAGTGGAATGCAAACTTGTCCTTGTAATGAATCCCATCTCATTGCTTGTTGCATTTTTGCCTGAAGAGCAGACTGTGGAAACCATGGTGATCTATTAGTCACCTATTCAGACAACTTTGCAGAGATGCTTCCAAATTTCAGGATACGGTTGTGTAGTTTGACAAATCTATAGATAGTGGCAGTGGTACTTCAAACATGTTCATTGTCTTGCAAAACTCCGAAAAATCTACTTCAATACAAAAGGACAAGATGTTCTGTTCCGTCCCACTTCCTGCATGCTGCTTCACCAACTTCATAAGAAAAAAAAGGGCTGAATAAATCACTGGATTTATTTTGGGACAATTGGCCTTTACTTTCCTCACTCTCCTTTTTGATTGCTGATGGCTATAGATAACATCCCCTCAAGCAATTCAGCTGCCATGGGAATATTGTCAATTATTGTTCTAAGTAGCCTGCAGCCACTGTCTACTTAAAGGAAAAAACACCCACCCCAATCAGTTGTGTTTCATTTTCTGAAATTAATAGTCTGGTGACATAAAGTAAGCATTTGAATGCTGGACTTCTTGCTTCTTGAACATTTTTTCCCAATTCTAGCAAATCACCTTATTGTTATTCTGTCTGGAGGACAGAAGGAAAAGGGGGGACATGATCGAAACATTTAAATACTGTATATTAAAGGGTTAAATAAGGTCCAGGAGGGAAGTGTTTTTAATAGGAAAGTGAACACAAGAACAAGGGGACACAATCTGAAGTTAGTTGGGGGAAAGATCAAAAGCAACATGAGAAAATATTATTTTACTGAAAGAGTAGTAGATCCTTGGAACAAACTTCCAGCAGACGTGGTAGATAAATCCACAGTAACTGAATTTAAACATGCCTGGGATAAACATATATCCATCCTAAGATAAAATGCAGAAAATAGTATAAGGGCAGACTAGATGGACCATGAGGTCTTTTTCTGCTGTCAGTCTTCTATGTTTCTATGTTTCTATGTTACACATAATCAGTAGATTAATCAGTAGTTTAATCATTTGGAGTGAAGTTAGGGTGATAATTGCCTCACAATATTACCTAGAATTAATTTTAGCTTATGGAAACCAAGGAAATAGATATGATTCTTTGCAGTATGCACATACCATTTTTGATTTGGACCAGGTCTGATTTCTTTGAGTAGCTGAATTTCAGATGCTTCTTTCAGAGAGACCAGAGTCCATCAACCTGGAAAGAGATCAGTGAATTGACTGTTCAGTGGACCGAACAATTAATCAGTGGAAGAACTTGCCTCCAGAAGTTATGGATGCTCCAACACTGGAAGTTTTTTTAAAAGAAATTGGATGATCAGTTGTCTGAAATGGTATAGTGTTTCCTGCCTGAGCAGGGGATTGAACTACAAGACTTCCAACTCTGGTATTCTAGTGCAGTGTTTTTCAACCAGTGTGCCGCAGCACACTAGTGTGCCGCGAGACATGGTCAGGTGTGCCGCGAAGCTCAGCAAGAGAGAGAAAGAGAGAGAGAGAAAGAAAGAGAAAGAAAGCAAGAGAGAGAGAGAAAGAGAAAGAAAGCAAGAGAAATAGAGAAAGAATAAGAAAGAAAGAGAGAGAGAGAAAGAAAGAGAAAGAAAGAAAGAGAGATAGAGAAAGAAAGAGAAAGAAAGAAAGAAAGAGAGAGAAAAGAGAGAGAGAAAGAGAAAGAAAGCAAGAGAGATAGAGAAAGAAAGAGAAAGAAAGAAAGAGAGAAAGAAAGAAAGAAAGAGAAAGAAAAGAGAGAGAAAGAAAGAGAAAGAAAGCAAGAGAGAGAGAGAAAGAAAGAGAAAGAAAGCAAGAGAGAGAAAGAGGCAGGGAAGGAGGGAGAGATAGAAAGAGAGCAAAAAAGAGGAAGGAAGGAAGAGAGAAAGAGGGATGGAGAGAGAGAGGAAGGAAGAGAGAGAAAGAGGGAGAGAAATAGAGCGAAAGGGTGGAAGAGAGAGAGAGATAATTTTTTTTATCCAAACTTTTTTTAGCCCCCCCACTCCTCCCCGCTCAAGGTGTCCCATTATTTTGTATATGTAAAAAATGTGCCGCAGCTCAAAAAAGGTTGAAAATCACTGTTCTAGTGTGCTCTCTCTTAAAGAGGCCATATCTCACCCAGCTTTATTTGAGAATTATTGTTCTAACCCAAAAATGCTTTTCAAAAGGCAACTAAATAATCTGCTGAGTGAATGTTTTGCTTCTCACTCAAGAAGCTTCTTGAGAACTGAAGAAACCTCTTGGAAGAGAAGAGTAACATTCTCAAGGAAAAATTAAGAATGTCCAGTTGCGTTTTTAAAAAGCACCTGTGGGACAACCATGATTGACAATCTCCGTAGACATTAGCCCTGTCTCTAACTTAACCTTTTTGGTTATGAGTCATCACTCGACAAATTATTCAGGTACTTTTCAGTTGGAATTCCAACTTGAGCATGAGAAAGAAAAAATGTTGTTCTGGAAGACAATCCACATTGGAAACTTAATGATGGGGCTGAGCTCTTTTTTGTTCTATTAGACTTCTCAGTGGCCCTCATGATCAATATCAATGGTATTTTATGGGCTGCGTACCAAAATGCTAAAATGCTTTCGAATATGTTAGAACTGTGATGGCAAACCTATGGCACGCGTGCCACAGGTTGCAGTCGGTATCTGGGGGCACGTGAGGCATTGCAAAAAGTCATTTCCAGTATACATGGTGTTATGTCTCTGCCCAGTGACTAGTAAAGGAGCTGCCATTGGGCATTCCTGTCACTGGGTAGAGACAAATATTGGCAGGAACTTTGTTGTGTGTTCATTGGTTATATTATTATAGGCTGGAGTATAAATGAGCTGTCATGTAGCTCAGGCTCTTCTCAGTTGTGTGTATTGCTTGTACTAGTTGTTTCCATGTCCGACTTCAATAAACCGCAGTTAATTACCTTGCCGTGTCTCCGACTTAATACATGGGTGCGCTGGCCAACTGATTTTAAGCCTTCTGGAAAGTGGGGATAACCATTTTTGCCCAGGCTTCAGGAAAGTATCCGGAGCCTGTGGATGGCAAAAAAACAGCCCCAATGGTCCCAATGGAACAAACTTCCAGTAGGCCAATTGGGCCTGCTTTTTTGCCATTCACAGGTTCCAGAGGTTTTCCGGAAGCCTGGGACAGGGAAAAATGGCCTATCCCCCCTTCCAGAAGGATGAAAATCAGCTGGCCAGCACGCAAAGTTTTTTGCTATCCACATGCTCTGGAGGCTTTCATTATGCATTGCATTGTGGGTGTGGGCACACACATGCACACTATTATGCACGCACGCGCGCGCGCACACACACACACACACACATCCGAGCTAAAAAAAATTCACCATCACTGTGTTATAATATTCATGACTGGGGGGAGCCAGTGTTAGCAAGGTCAGCCAATGAATAGGCATAGCAAATAGGTCAGCCAATGAGAGCTAAACACTTCTGAATCTGTGCAGAGAATCAAGACTAAAAACCTAGGTAATCTTAAAGCTGGGCAATTGCCAGTAATAATACTAGAAGAATCAAGACCATTATTTTATCATTTTTCCCAATAGAGAAGCATAGGAAGTGATTTAGGGGGAAATGACTTTGTTAATCTCTATGGATACTTATTACCATGCTAAACATTAAATAAGATTGGACCTGATTTATATCTTATGGAAACCTGCTACCTCTCCATCTACTGTATTTTGCAACAAAAGTGGTTACACAGCAGTCTAGCACAGAGAAGGGAAAGGCTTGATGGGTGGGAATCTCCATTCAGCTTGGTTTTAGAATACAAGATGTTAGCTCAATGGGAAAAATGAGAAACTACAGGCAGGTGCAAGGAAGAGTACTAAAAATCTTGCTATTATTGGATGTTTTTGCCAAATATGTTTCCATTATTTAAATTCCATGTTCTGCTAGAACAGTAGTTTTCAACCTGGGGGTAGGGACCCCTTTGGGGATCAAACAACCATTTCATAGGAGTTGCCTAAGACTTGCCAAATCAAGACTAAAAACCTAGGTAATCTTAAAGCTGGGCATGGCTCAGTCTACTTTGCATTCTCCTCTCGTTTGCTGAAATGAAACTAACTCGCCTGTTTGTGTTTATTTGAAGAAATAATCTCCTAATGGTATTGTAAATTCATCATCTTTTATTATGTTTATAAATAAGTTATTGAATCCAGCTGAATCAGTAATCTGTGTGTGCTTCCGGTTTTGATTTTGCAACAAACTAATAGGATATCACTGCTCTAATCCCTTGCCTTGTTTAAAATGAATTATACGTACATTATTGTTATACGGTTGTTATAAGCCACTTATTCAGTTCATTGAATAAGTGGCATAAAAGCCCTTGCAATAAATGAAAATAAATCAATAAACAATCTGATGTCTATAAGAACTTGATCTGTAAAAAAGCTTTTCAATTAGTTCCTTCGGCTTCTGGCTGACTTTAAACCATAAACAGATCAGCCTGTCAGGATTTACTAGTAGAAGGGGTGAATCTAGCAGATAGCACTTAAATCCATCAAACCTGGAGCCAGAATTGACCTTTAGAATCCTCGATTATCTGGCAGACATTAAAGCAGTCTTTCCCAACCTTGGCAACTTGAAGATATTTGGACTTCAACTCCCAGAATTCCCCAGCCAAATTCTGGGAGTTGAAGTCCAAATATCTTCAAGTTGCCAAGGTTGGGAAACACTGCATTAAAGGAAGAAGTTTTGCACAATTTAATTGGCCAGGCATTTAGGCTCAATGTTGAGTAACTATTCCATCACAGTACAACTATATAAAAAAGTAGAGTAATGTATTAATATTATATTAAAGACATCACCTATGTCATCATTTTGCCTGCTTTCAAAATGAAAAGAAGATAATAGCATCAGGCTGGGTATGGTTTTGCATGCTTTACTCCTTGCTTTTGGTGAACTTCAGAGACTTGCTGTTATTTTTATACTTTAGTAATTTTAGACACATTATGAATGCCTGTGTGACATGTAATTGTGGCCTTGCTGTGATAATTATTCACGATGGAGTAGTAATTACTATAGCAAGTTCTAAGTATAGCATTTTTGCATGCCTGCTAGAACTTGGCCTTTTTATTATAAATTTTTTTAAAAAAGGCTGGATCTGCACATTTGTCCACTGAAGCACAACTACCTTCCCATTTCAGCTGAACTTGTTATGTTTCCACTGAGATATAAAGGAGAGAGATACTAGTGAATTAATGAATTGTGGTTGATATTCCCTTTCTCAAAAAAGATGAATTCCTGTATGAAAACAGACTCATTGTCAGCCTGAAAAATCAGTTCCACACATGAAGGTTCGATTAAACTGATTTATTGCTAAAAGCCTGCGGAAGTAATCTTTTCAACTAACTATATGGCACCTGTTTAGCGTTAGATCACGGTTAATGGCACTGGAGAGGAATTTCTTCTCTTATGGCTACATAGGGATTCTGGGCTGATCCTCCTTTTCATTCCATCCAGAAGTTCTACCATCCCTTCTCCTACACACATGTGTGGCAGCATTGATAGGGAAATGCTTTGCATTGGGATGAAAGTGAAATTAGGATCCAGCATAAATCTTCATTCAGAGTTAGGAATAGAATCTGAACTACATTTCATGGTTAATTGTAGTTCTTAGGTTATGTTATAATTGACATTCTGTGCCAGGCTGAAAGTTAAGGTGTTTATATTGGCATTATGGTAAGTATAGGGATAAAAAATGAAATTTAAATTTTGTGTAAGGTTAAGTTTCTGTTGTGAGTGATTGTCTTAGTTCTATATTACACTTAGAACTGAGTGCTCAGTTAAGGAACAATGTTTACACTGGGGTTAGATGAAATGAGCATTATGGTTAGTCTTCCTTAAAGTCTATAGTTAGAGGATTAACATAAAGGTGATGTTTGATGATTATAATTAGTTTTAGTTTATCTTCAAACTGAAGAGTGTGATAACTTTTAGAGTAAGTATTTATATTAGTGTTACGGTAAGATGGGGTATGGTCAGATTTCCTTGAGATCCATTGTAAAATGTAGTGCTAAGTTTATCATAAATGTAAGCATTAAAGTGATTTTTAATTGTTAGTGATAGACTTTATGCTATGGTCTGAAATTAAGGTTAGGAAGTACTGTACTTACTTATGTGAATTTCTTTATAATTTAAATTTATAATGCCACTCAATCATAACCAGCTGATATAAAGAATTTGATGGTGTCCCATAAAAGCAATTCATTACACTTTTATACATACATAGCTGCCCCGAGCCGCCCCGAGTCTACGGAGTGGCATACAAATCAATAAATAAAAATAATAATTTTTTAAAAAATGCTTCGTTCCACACTGCTGAAATATTCCATCCCAGCTATAGTTTCAAAGTCCTCATAACATATATCATTTTCAAAATTCACAAAATGTCCAAATCTGTAAGCATTTTAAAATGCCTGTACACACATGCTTTTAATACTAGAATTTATTAGAATTGCTTTGCAAAATGTGGAGAGATGGATTGATTGGTTGAGTATATTTATTTTGTTTCAAATATTTCTTATTACTTAGTCACTGTGTCACTGAACATATTTAATCTGTGCAGTGGTTCTTAAGGCTAAAATTAATTATCAAAGAAAGATCTGACAATATTTTGTATTTGTCTAGGAAGGTATTGTGGGCAATTGCCAGTTATAATACTAGAAGAATCAAGACCATTATTTTATCATTTTTTTCCCAATAGAGAAAACTAGGAAGTGATTTAGGTGGAAATGAGTTTGTTAATCTCTATGGATACTTATTACCGTGCTAAACATTAAATAAGATTGGACCCGATTTATATCTGATGGAAACTTGCTACCTCTCCATCTATTTTGCAACAAAAGTGGTTATACTAGCACAGAGAAGGGAAAGGCTTGATGGGTGAGAATCTCCATTCAGCTTGGTTTCAGAATACAAGATGTTAGCTCAATGGGAAAAATGAGAAACTACAGGCAGGTGCAAGGAAGAGTACTAAAAGTCTTGCTATTATTGGATGCTTTTGCCAAATATGTTTCCATTATTTAAATTCCATGTTCTTCTAGAACAGTAGTTTTCAACCTGGCGGTAGGGACCCCTTTGGGGATCAAACCACCATTTCACAGGAGTTGCCTAAGACCATGGGAAAAGACAACTTTCCCATGGTGTGAGGAACTTCTATTTTGGCATTTTGGAACATATTTTTACAAGGCGACCAATCAGGAGTTTACAGTGGGGGTGTCCCTCTGACCTTCCTACAAATCAGCTTAAAGTTCTGTTGCGAGAATTGTGCTAAACTTATGGTTGGGGGTCACCACAACACGAGGAACTGTATTAAGGGGTCACGGCATTAAAAAGGTTGAGCAGTACTGTACTAGAAAGTCTGTACTGGTCATAAAGTTAAATATTCCAATTAATATGAATCAAACTCATGTCCTTGATGTTTCTATGTTTGCTTCTAATCCTCCCACCCCATCCCAGACTTTAAAATATTACATCCAGTGATTAATGCTTTTTATTTACTGCTTTTGAAAGAGCAATGAAAGCATCTAATTTTATTTTCTGATCCTTAGTTCAACAAAGGTTTTTAATAGCAGTTTGAAGTAATTGGAAATCTGATGTGTAACATCACGATTTATATTGCTTTTCTTCATCAAGTTAACTTCTGAGGCTTGTTGTAAATATGAAGATAAAATGGAAAATATCCTGCTATTGCTGGCGTTTTTATCATTATTCCTTATTAGCAAGCCAAACAGAAAGAACATGCTGACTCTTTCTTTCAAAGGTATGTTCAAATGATCCAGTGTTCCTCATGATTTACCTAAAGTTATAGACAATTTTGACTGGGTGATGAGGTAAAATGTTCAGTCCAGGGGTGGGTTGCTGGGGGTTTGCAGGGGTTTGGGAGAACCTCTAACTAAGATTCTGTGTGGAGAACCCCAAAATACCACTCCTAGTTGGTTCCGCCCAATCTTCCCCTCCCAGGAGTCCCAACGCAGCCCATTTTGGATGCGTGTAAGCAAAGGCTCAGGGAGAGCAAAAAATGGGCCTACCAGAAGTTTGGGAAGGCCAGAAACAGGCCCATTTCCAGCCTCCTGAGAGCCTCCGGAGCAGGGGAAGGCAGTTTTCACCCTCCTGGATGTTTGAGGAAAATCTCCGGAGCCTGGGGAAGCCAAAAATGCCCCCCATGGTGCAGGAAGCTGATTAGGCCATGCCCAGTAAAGGGCTACCAAAATTTTTACTACCACACTGTGGGCGTGGCTTATGAAGGACGCCCTGCATTTTCTTTCAACATCTTTCAGTGCAAATTGGATGCTCTGGGGTGGAGATTCATTTTCGCTACACCACTGTGTTCCCCCTTGTCCAGGCCACCCCTGGCCACGCCCCACCATGGCCACACCCACCCAGCAACCAGGCAGAGGCCTCCTTATTAAAATTTTGGAAACCCACCCCTGATGCTCATCAATATATTTCCAATCACTGTTTCTCCTTTATTAACAAAGCAATAATTATTTCTAAAGGCTTATGAACCAAAATGAGTAGTATACTGCCAACTTTATAAAGTCATCCAAATGAAAGAGGGGAAAAAAACCTCATTCCATGAAATACAAGCCTTCCTTCTTTTATTTCTGCATCTAAAGGGAAGCTATAATTTCCTGCTTTAAAAATGGAAACTACTTTATTTCACTAGTGATTCAGATCTCTGCCTTCAATCCATTAAGATTCCACAGAAATACCCTTTAGACATTATTTGGTGGGGAAAATATCTGACCAGAGTTTAAATTTAGCTGTGACTCTAGTTCACATCTTGTCCACAAAGTATTCAAGGTTGAAATGGAGAGAAAGGATTTTCATGTTGATTTCACATATACGAAATGGGAACCAAGAATATGGAATCATTCAGGTACACTGTGCAGAAGTACGTAAACTACAATGATTGAGGGAGGAAGGGAAGAAGGGAGAAAAGAAACAAGGAAACTTGTGATTTGGGATCATTACAACCATTGTAGTCCAAATGTATGACTGAAGAATTGGAAGTAAGAAATGTAAGCCAGAGAAGCTAAAAGCATGAAAAAAGGAAGTACATCTAGATCTAATTTAAGGCTCTTCACTATGTCTTCTTCATATCTTTAAATCTTTGAAACCATCTCTAATACATACTGTATGTGTCTGATACTGTTACATGCATCATCTTTTTTTCTTTTGCAATTTTCACTTCACTTTTTAGAGTATCTCATCTGCTCCATCCAACTAAGACTTTCTTGGTCTTCTCTTTTCTCTTGGTCCATCCATTACTCTTCCATAGCATTTTAATTTTATTTGCAATTCTGTCCTTATTCAGTGTCTGTAAATGGCCACATCAGTTTAAAGTACATCTCTTGTGCCAATCTCTTAGTTCGTATTCATTCTATATTTATTCACCATCCAGTGATTTTTTTGACTTTTATTCTTTGTGCTTTACTATATTCATCTCCCGAGTATACCGTTTCCTGTCAAGTTTCACACTGACCAATACTTGAACTAGAAAGACTTCAGACAATGATATTAGGTGATTAGACAATGCTATTATCTTTATTAGGTGGTTTTATTGCAGATACTAGAATAAGCCATTAATAATGCAGAAAAGTAACAGCTTCAAACTGTAAAATTCAGTCTCTAACACCTTTATAATAGTGGTCTTTAAAAGGCAAGCTGAGAAATGCTCTTACCTATTTTAATTTCTATATTTTTCATCAACTGTAAATTCTGGATGGTGTTCAAATAGAATCCTAGGTAGAGCAAATGGCAATAATTGAAACTAGAGTTGATCCATAAATAAAATTAAGATAAAGACCTTTCTATCCATAGGTGCCTAGTGATCTTTGACTTGGATTTGTGAGTCCCAAGAAGACTTCCAAACAATGAACCTGTTAACTTTGGGAGATTTTATTTATTTATTTATTAGATTTGTATGCCGAGATCATAACCCAGGTTAAACTAAAGTTAAAATATGACAGGTCTTAACTGACTTTTATTTAGATCCCAAATTTATTCCACCTTGACCAATTTTAGCCTGAGTTCCCCCCCCCCCCCATTGAGATCATCTTAGCACCCAATGCAGGATTGCTATTTACAACTGACCATAATCAGGATTTTGATAATTCCTGACATTTTCATACAGGCGAGTTCTTTGAACATCTTCATGTTCTGTTAAATAAAAGGTGCTAGCAGCACCTTAGCTTTCTACTATGTTAATAGTAACCAACTCTGGAGAACATAAGAAAACCTCTGCAACAGAGTTGTCTACACTTACAAGACCAAGAGGTGATCCAAAGTTTTACCAAGCCTACAAGTATCAAGAGTAGCTGTGAGATCAAATAGGAACAGATGTGCTTAGTTTCCAGCTGTTGCTCATGAATTCCAGGTCAGCCAAGATTAGCAGAGACTCAAACTTTGAAATGAAGAAGCTGAAATTTCTTTATAAGTTTGTAGTAGCCAGCCATCTTACAGATGTGGTATTAAATAATATGTTGGACTTTGTGGAACCTAATTGGCCCAGCTTTATGGCTGCGATTAAGATGTATCTCCTGAATATGAGTAAAATTTTCAGTATGCTGCTTCAGTTAGAAAAGAGGTACTTTTGGCATGCTGAATAATTAGCCATGTACAGAATTGTTTCCCATCTGGCTTTAGTTAAGAAATAAACATCTGTTCAACATCTGTTAAAAGTAAAAAATGCTTTGGAGATCTGAAAAATTAGGGAAATCACTATTATGTTATAATAAAAAAATCAACTGGTGAATCAGGATAATGTAAGTTTTCATAGCTTTGTATTTATTGATTGATTTAAATAAAAAAATGAAAATGTTAGACTGGAGTTTACTATGTAAACATAAGCACAGCTGTTCCATAGAGCCGGAGTTTTAGACAAAATCTCAGCCATGCCATCTGCCATCTTACAATGGTGTATTTCCAAAGCTGTATAATCTTCATCCAAGGTAACAGAATCTGATAACTCTATTTTAGAATGATGAATGAAGTTTACCTTCTACCATAGCATGCACACTTACCAATGAATGCACACCACCATCCATATTTGATTGAAAGGTGTGCCCAGGAACCAGTAATCTATTATTTCTCTCACACTTTTAACAAGCTAAAAAAATGGATCGAATTCTTGCCACTTGGCTACAAGATTCAAATCAGTCCCTTTTTGTATTTTTTTCTCAATTGTAATTGTACTAAATTTAACTTTCTGAGTATTGTGCAAGTTTACATTTAAACTCCATTATTTTTTTACATATAACTGAATGAGAGTTTAATGTAAACTTATGATAGAAACTTTAAAAAGGTAAGAATTGATACAGTGAATGAAACTTTAGTGTTGGTTATGACCTTTAAAGCCCTTCAAGGCATCCGGCCAGAATACCTCTGGGACCGCCTTCTGCCGCATGAATCCCAGTGACCGATTAGGTCCCACAGAGATGGCCTTCTCCGGGTCCCATCAACTAAACAATGTCGTTTGGCGGGACCCAGGAGAAGAGCCTTCTCTGTGGCGACCCTCTGGAACCAGCTCCCCCCGGAGATTAGAACTGCCCCCACCCTCCTTGCCTTTCATAAAGTTCTTAAGACCCATCTCTGCCATCAGGCATGGGGGAACTGACACATCCCCCGGGCCTATACAGTTTATACATGGAATGTTTGTGTGTTTGTTTGCTTTTAATAATGGGGTTTTAATGTTTTTTAAATTATTAGATTTGTTCTTACATTGTTCTTATTATTGTTGTGAGCCGCCCCGAGTCTACGGAGAGGGGCGGCATACAAATCTAATAAATAAATAAACACGAACAGTGCCATATTTGATCTCAGATTTGACACCAGTACTAATATAAATCTTACTGAAGAGTTGCTTCTTTTGTAGGTAGTTGTCCTGGAATTCATGAGAAGAGTTATGTGGTGGTAAAGTTGCTGGGTGAATCTGAACCTCATCCAGCACCACTGAGTTTTCTAGGGGAAAAATAATAATTGGTTCTTGCAAACCAGACCAAACCACTTAGATATCTAACACTCCCACTTTACACTTATCATTTCATTTTCTGTTTTTCTCCCTTTGTAAATCTACTTGCAAAGCCTGTGCAAAGTTTCTTAGAAGTGTTTTCATTCAGCGAGCCTTCAAATGAATGACGCCTCAAAGCAGATTCTCACACTGGAATGGCAACTTGTTTTGATGGAGTTTATAAGATCAGGTGGTTTTGAAGTGCTTTGTGTTCATCAAAAGTGCTTTATGGATTCAGTAGATTTCCTGTTTCTTCTGTAGCCACTACAAGCACTATTCAACGTTGAAATCATGCTTCCATAGAAGGAGAATATTGAAGGAATTGTTGAACGTTATGTTAGTACTTCTGACATTGATATGAGTAGTTGGCCGATTATCACCTCATTAAACATCCCCGGTGTGGCTGTTCATAGAGAAATATACTCTAGGTTTACTAAAGGTAAAGCCAGGCGTGGATTAATATCTTCCATTTATGACTGAAGATGTTTTTCTTTCCACAGATTCTCTAAGTCCCTTAATACCCGTTGACAGTTTTACATCTCGTATTTAGACGCATAAGAATGAAGACAAACCCTTTAGCATAGGTTGTTGAGTGCGGAGGAAATTACACCACAAGCAAACCAAACTGCACTACTGTAAAACAGAAAAAGTTAGGTGTTAATTATTAAAAAAATAATAAAAAATAAATTAGGGAAGGGGAGGGTTAGGGAAAGGGAGGGTTAGGGTTCATAGGGAAGGGGAGGGGCCCGGCATCTGGACTTGGCCCACCCACCCTAGGGAAGGGGAGGGTTAGGGAAGGGGAGGGTTAGGGTTATTAGAGAAGGGGAGGGTTAGGGTTATTAGGGAAGGGGAGGGTAAGGGTTATTAGGGAACGGGAGGGGAGGGGCCCGGCATGTGGACTTGGCCCACCCACCCTAGGGAAGGGGAGGGTTAGGGTTATTAGGGAAGGGGAGGGTTAGGGTAAGGGTTATTAGGGAACGGGAGGGAAGGGGCCCGGCATCTGGACTTGGCCCACCCACCCTAGGGAAGGGGAGGGTTAGGGAAGGGGAGTGTTAGGGTTAGGGTTATTAGAGAAGGGGAGGGTTAGGGTTATTAGGGAAGGGGAGGGTTAGGGTAAGGGTTATTAGGGAACGGGAGGGGAGGGGCCCGGCATGTGGACTTGGCCCACCCACCCTAGGGAAGGGGAGGGTTAGTGTTATTAGGGAAGGGGAGGGTTAGGGTAAGGGTTATTAGGGAACGGGAGGGGAGGGGCCAGGCATGTGGACTTGGCCCACCCACCCTAGGGAAGGGGAGGGTTAGGGTTATTAGGGAAGGGGAGGGTTAGGGTAAGGGTTATTAGGGAACGGGAGGGGAGGTTAATTATATGCCCTATGTATATTGTCATAGGCCACAAAAATTTACTTTGAGCAGTAGTGTCTTTTTACCACTCACCTAATTTAATGTTTTTTATGCAGTGGTAGTGGAAGTAAAATTCCTAAATATTGATAGTAATTTGGCTGCCATTAAAATTTTGACACACAATCTGCTTCACTGTAACCTGTATAAGAATATTAATAGCATAATATTGCTTATGATTAGGAATATTTCTGGCACCTTGATGAACTTTATGTTAGATAACTTTTGGATGATCAAGATCCCAAGCTTTCCTCTTTCATTTGCAATTCAAGATACAAATGTATGTTTAAATGGATCATAGAATAGAATAGAATTCTTTATTGGCAAAGTGTGATTGGACCCATCAGGAATTTATCTTTGTGCATATGCTCTTGCTGTACAGAAAGAAAAAATAAATGTATTCATCAAGGATCATAAGTTACAACACTTCATGATAGCCATAGAATACCAATAAATATTCAAATCATGTTAGGAAACAAATAAAACAATATAAATAGTAAAGATACAATCAATATTTTATAGCCATAAGTGGGAGGAGATAGGTAATAGAGAGGATGAGAAGAATGACAGTAATACGGTCTTAGTAAATAATCATGGTTATGTTTATGCCAGGTAGCTTACTCATAGTGCCTTTTCTTATAAATTATGAGTTCAGTTGTTCCTCTATTTTGGTATGTGACTGTAATAAAGTTCTTCCTCCCTCCTTTTCTCTGTCCAGCCACCCTTGGTGGTTAGCTGTTTTTTAATTAAACTTTCTGCCTACTACAGGTCTTTTGGAGTAGCAACATTTCATTCACTGTATCAATTCTTACCTTTTTAAAAAATGTGGCTAGGTATCAGCATTAACATTGCTCTCTTCTTACAAACTTAATTTATTCCGTGACCAGGTTCTTAAGTAGAAATGTGTTCGATTGGGAAAACCACAGGGAGGGTGGTGGAGGCCTTGTTTCCTCCCAGAAGATTCCTAGAGAGGCCCCATGGAGGCCTCTCCCTGCCTTTTCCGGCCCTGTTTCCTCCAAGGAGATTCCTAGAGAGGCCCCACAGAGCCTACTCTCTGCCTTTTCCAGCCATGTTTCCGCACAGGAGATTCCTAGAGGGGCCCCATAGAGGCTTCTTCCTGCCTTTTCCAGTTATAGTTTCGGAGGCTCAGGTTTGTAAATGGAAAATGGTTCTTAAGAAGAGGCAAAAAAATCGTGTACACCTGATTCTTATATAGAAAAGTTTGTAAGTAGAGGTGTTCTTAGGCAGAGGAACCACTGTACTGTTTTTTCTTGTGTTGCCTCTACCAATGCAGATGAAAGTTTAATGTAATTGTTGGCCGTCAGAAAATGGACTCCAGGTTATTCAAGCCAAAATGTACTTTTAAGTGAAATCTTCTGTTAATAGGAGATATTTATAGTCATTTTTAAGTTTTTCATCAATAAATTAATACCAGATTAACACTTCCAAGCACAGCAACTTTTTGCTCTCTGAAATAATTGAAGTAGCCTGGCTATGACTTGGGGTCAGCCTCTTTCTCTGTAGTTCTGCATCTTCTACTGAAGATTAGTTTCTATCAAATTACTAAGTTACATAGGTGCACACACACTCCATCAAGATCTCTATAAATACTCCCACGTCTCAATTCCTCAAGTAGAAAAGGTAGACAATGGCAGAGAACAACACAACAAACTGAAAGAATACTATTCTGCAATTTATTTATATTTAATTATCCAGGTTAAATGAAAGAAAAAAAAGCATCTGAAGTAAAAGAACCCGGAGAAAGCAAAACTCTAAAAGAGAAATCAAGCATTAAATGGATTTTGAATTTTGCCTGTGTTATATAACTGACAGATTATTCTAGCTGTGCATCTTAAATTCTGTAGAGATTCTCCTATGGAATACACGTGGTACCCCACCTCAGTTTTAATACCAGTTCTGATGATAATTTTAGTGAACTAATTTTGCATTAGGTTGAAAATAATTGAGAGTGAGAGCTTTCAAAATGAAGCCTGAAAATTTTAGTTTATCCAACTCTTTTTAGAAACTGCTATTTCTTTTTAGTGAATTAGATATACTCTCAACTCCCAAAAGTTGCCTCTTTAAAAATCACCTTTGGGCTAAAGGGAAAAAGTTGCTTAAGGAATTTATGAAATCCAGAAACCCGATTGTCACTGACCTTATTATGAGAATCTATTCTGCATTTCTAAAGTATATAAGAAAACCAATCTTGTCACTTTTCAGACCTGTGCTCCAATAAATCTCTTCGCATTCTGTAACAGTCTTGAAATGCATATTTTGAGATGAAAAATATAAACATAAATTCCAGCAGCAAGCTGGCCAGGGAATTCTGAGAGTTGAAGTCCACACATATTAAAGTTGCTATGGTGTAAAAATGGAACCATAGAGGTCCAAGAGAGGAATTTCCTGATTCCAATTTATCTCCACCTTGGAATTTTGCCAATATGGAGAACTCCCTTCTCCAAAGCTATACACAGAAATAAACACCAGATGTCTTGGGTGGAAATTTTCTTTCTAATACCATCTGAAGTTCTTTGCTTTTAGCCATTGGTTGTGACTCAGTGGGAACAAACCATTGTGACTTGCAAAGAAATCACATCAGTGTGTGGGAACGAAAGAAAGGAAGGAAAAGGAAACAGTCATTTGGCTCTTTGCTGCTTCATTTTTTAAATGGAAAATTCACAGCTTCTTGCATTCTTAATATCTATCTATCTATCTATCTATCTATCTATCTATCTATCTATCTATCTATCTATCTATCTATTTAATTTGTATGCCGCCCCTCTCCGCAGACTCGGGGCGGCTCACAACAGCAACAGAAAAACAGTGTAAAATACAAATTCAATAATTAGAAAGCTAAAAACCCATAATTTAAAAAACATGCACACAACGTAAAATACACAAACAGTATAGGCCTGGGGAAGATATTTCAATTCCCCCATGCCTGACGACACAGGTGGGTCTTAAGGAGTTTGCGAAAGGCAAGGAGGGTGGGGGCTGTTCTAATCTCAGGGGGGAGCTGGTTCCAGAGAGTCCGGGCCACCACAGAGAAGGCTCTTCCCCTGGGACCCGCCAAACGACATATAAATATAAACCACTGTCCTTTAGAAAATAAAAAAGGTAAGTAATTTTAAACTTTGGATTTAAAAATCTTAAGAAATGACATAGAGTAGACAAAAAGACATATAAATGATATTACTGTGCAGATTATTTCACTTACCTCCATACAAAGGCACACTTATTCCATGGCGAGGTGGGTGGGGGTTTACACAGTCTGCTAAATTGAGTTCTAGATTTCCACTGCAAAATTATCAGGCATAGTTTGTACCTTTTGATGTGTCTAGCACAGAGACATAGGATGTTGATTCAGACAAAATTCAATATTAAATGAAAACTATATCTTTGTTTGGACCAGTGTATTACATCAATTGCATACAAAAATTATCTCAGATTACATATTTTATGGAATTGGATATGGGACAGATGGATAGAGCTGTGAAAGAAAAGCTTCCATCCTGTGGTTCTCAACCTGGGTGTCAAGACCCCTTTGAGGGTCAAATGACCATTTCACAGGGGTCTCCTAATACCATGGGAAAAGACAAATTTCCTGTGATGTTAGGAACTAAAGCTTCTATTCTGGCGTCTTGGAACCTATTTTTACAATCCGACCAATCAGGCATTTACAGTGGGGCTGTCCCTCTGACCTTCCTGCCAATCAGCTTAAAGCTCTGTTGGGAGAATTGGCACTAGACTTATAGCTGGGGGTCACCACAATATGATGAATTGTATTAAGGAGTTGCGGCAGGGTTGGGCAGCAAGTGGAATGGTCCACAGATCTCTGGTGTGGCTGTAAATTCATCACCAGGGGTCTGCAAAGGCTTGAAGAAATATTATTATTTAGGTTTCAAGAGCGGTGAAGAAAAGGTGGAGAACCATCGCCTTCTCATTCATACCTCACTGCAGTCAGTAAGGGCCCACAGAGTCGGCCTTCTCCAGGTCCCATCCACCAAACTGTGTCGGTTGGCGGGACCTCGGGGAAGAGCCTTCTCTGTGGCAGCTCCGACTCTGTGGAATCAACTACCCCCACAGATTTGCATTATCTCCTTCCTACTGGTCTTCTGGAAAGCTGTCAAGACCTGGCTTTTCTGACAGGCCTAAAATTAGGATTAACTGTTAGTGCGAAAGGTTTTTTTTAAAATGATATAGTAGTTTTTATGGTATTGTAGATTTTATCGATGTTTTTATTGTATTTTTATTGTATTGTATTTATAACTGTTGTTAGCCGCTCAGAATCCATTTCGGAGTGAGCGGCATATAAATGCAATCAATCAATCAATGGCATGGAATGCCGTTCCAACTGCGGAAATGGACCTGCGCGCGCAGGTCCATCACTGCCGAGTGTGCATGCACTGTGCATGCAGGATTCAGCTTCTGCGCATATGCCACCACAGCCAGAGTGTGAGTGGGATGGCTCAAGCAGGCGGGTGGCAGGTGTGGTGGCTGGCCATTGGCCCCCTCTCCTATCTGTCCAGGAGATGCACCCGGCGCCCTGCCGGCTGAGCTGGAGAACCTTGTAGAGAGAGAGAGAGAGAAGACTAGTGCAATCATGTCCAATGCTTTCAGCTTCCAAGAGTCAACAGATTTTGGAGAGTTGTCTACTTTTGCTGAAAAAATCTCTAGGTGATTGCTAGAATCTAAGAATGACATTTAAAAAAAAAATTAAACCAGTGTAACCAGTGATGGGCTACCAAAAGTTTTACTGCCACACTGTGGGCGTGGCTTATGCAGGATGCCCTCCATTTTCTTTCAACATCTTTCAGTGCAAATTGGGTGCTCTGGGATGGAGCTTCATTTTGCTACCTCACTGCATTCCCCGCCCCCGGTTCGGGCAGCAGCCCACCCCTGAGTGTAACCCACAAAGTAGCTACAAAGTTGGAAAGAACTCCAGGGTTCTTTCCAACTTTGTAATTTTAGGAACAAACATTTGGCGGGATGTTTTAGCTGGGGAAAAAAGAAGCTAATTAATACTTTTCAAGTCATAGTAGAGGCTAATTTACTGGAATTTCTTTCCATAGAAATTTGTGATAAATTTTCTTGACCTCCAGTGGGAGAAAAAAATTAAATAACTCACATAGTTTCAAGTCTGCTTTAAAATTAACATAACTAATAGTTTAGTCCTGCATTTTGTTCTGCCGGACTCTCTGGTAGGAGCCTCCCAAAAATTCAAAGGTACAAATTTCAGACACACACACGTTTGAAAATTCAAAACAATGTTCTTTATCACAAAATTCAAAATAAACTAATCACTCTTTTTGTATTGCAAAACAACCCAAAACAACCTGGTAGTTTGTACAAGTCCCTTATCAGTTCGTAAGTACTTAGCTTGCAGCCTTGAAGAAAGTCAGAGCACTTCTTCTTCCACGAAGTGAAACACACTTGGCTCTGCTTTGGTTTCAAAGTGGTGAAAAGTCAACAAACAAAGGCCGGAGTCAGCAAGACATTCATGAAACACAACGATCAGATAATTCTCCTCAAGGGCCAAACCCACACGCTGCTATTTATAGCAGCAGCACTAATTACAGCAGCCCCACCCCAACCACAGGTGGCCTCATTTACTTTTGTAATAATCCTTTAGTTGTTGCTTCCTATGCATCACTTTACGCATGCGTGGATGTGTCATTAATCCTTGTTCAGAATCCAGAGATGATACAGATGATTGATCTCCTCCTGGGCTGTCTGCCAAACTCTCCTCCTCCCTGTCACTCAGGCCTCCTTGGTCAAAGGAGACTTCGTTGGCAGATTCCACTGGGAGCAAAACAGGCCTGCAGCATGTGGATGTCTCCCCACATCCACCTGCACATTCCTTGGGGCAGGAGCTGGGCCAGAGCTAACCACAACACATTTGAACCAAAATAAGTGAAATACACTTAGAGCCCCGAAATACCTTTGTTGATTTAGAATGGATCAGGATGACCTGCATCTTTATGGTATATAAGAAACGGGTAAATATTTTAAGGCACGAAGTAATTCATTACAGTGATACCTTGTCTTACAAACTTAATTGGTTCCGGGACGAGGTTCTTAAGGTGAAAAGTTTGTAAGACGAAACAATGTTTCCCATAGGAATCAATGGAAAAGCAATTAATGCGTGCAAGCCCAAAATTCACCCCTTTTGCCAGCCGAAGCGCCCATTTTTGCGCTGCTGGGAATTCCCCTGAGGGTCCCCTCCATGGGAAACCCCACCTCCGGACTTCTGTGTTTTTGCGATGCTGCAGGGAAATCCCAGCAGGGGAATCCCAGCATCACAAAAATGAGCGCTTTGCTGGCAACGGAAGTCCGGAGGTGGGGTTTCCCAGCGAAGGGAGCATCAGTGAAATCACAGCATCGCAAAAACATGGAAGTCCTTGAAAAACCCAACTCCAGACTTCTGTGTTTTTGTGATTCCCCTGCAGCATCACAAAAACACGGAAGTCCGGAGGTGGGGTTTCCCATGGAGGGGAGCCTCAGGGGAATCCCAGCAGCGCAAAAATGGGTGCTTCGCTGGTAACGGAAGTCCAGAGGCGGGGCATCCCAGCGGCGGTGGTGGGTTTGTAAGGTGAAAATAGTTTGTAAGACGAGGCAAAAAAAATCTTAAACCCTGGTTTGTATCTCGAAAAGTTTGTAAGACGAGGTATCACTGTATTCGGAAGAGTTTTTAAAGAACAATTTCTGTAACGTTCACAGTTTCATGCATGTTATGAAGCTTGGTGATCTTTTAAGATATTTGTCTCTGTGAGAAGAACCCACAATGCTACTTTAAGAATAACGAGATTGTCTGCATTGTTTTGGATAAATCCCATGGTACAAGCCTCTGAATGTGCTCAGTAAGCAGTACATTGTTATCTATCTCAAATTTCAGTATGCTTGAAAGTTATTGCTTGAAAATATGGCTTGTCTGAGAACATAATGTTCCCAAGGGAACTTTCAGTGTGTCTGATATTACCCATGAAAGCAATTCTTAGCTAAGAAAATGTGTTTCTGTTTTCAACAGCAGCATGCTTCTACTTACTTAGGATGTACAAAGTCATAAGGAACATGGGATATTCGGACTATTCTGATCAGTGATGTGAGAAATACACAGTTTTCATTGATTACATTGAATTTTAACTTATTTGGTTATTTCAAGTTTGGAAACATGCCAAAAGACCAACACAGGAGGGGGAGGGGAAATTCTGAGTATTGAAAAATGTATCAGAAATACCATTAATAGAGAGTGTAATTAGAAGGATGGCTATAGTAAAATATTTAAACAGCACATAATAATAATAATAATAATAATAATAATAATAATAATAATAATAATAATTATTAGATTTGTATGCGGTATGCCGCCCCTTTCCGAAGACTCGGGGCGGCTCGCAACAACATTAAAAACAATATAATACTGGCACAAATCTAATATTAAAAAACCTAAAAACCCTATCATAATTAAAAACCAAACAGCACATACATACCAAACATAAATTATAATAAGCCTGGGGGAAAGGTGTCTCAAATCCCCCATGCCTGGCAGTATAGGTGGGTCTTAAGTAGTTTACGGAAGACAAGGAAGGTGGGAGCAATTCTAATCTCCGGGGGGAGTTGATTCCAGAGGGCCGGGGCCGCCACAGAGAAGACTCTTCCCCTGGGGCCCGCCAGACATCGTTTACTCAATGGGACCCGGAGAAGGCCAACTCTGTGGGACCTTATCGGCCACTGGGATTCGTGCGGTAGCAGGCGGTTCCGGAGGTACTCTGGTCCAATGCCATGTAGGGCTTTAAAGGTCATGACCAACACTTTGAATTGTGACCGGAAACTGATCGGCAGCCAATGCAGGCCACGGAGTGTTGTAGATACGTGGGTGAATCTGGGAAGCCCCACGATGGCTCTCGCCGCCGCGTTCTGCACGATCTGGAGTTTTCAAACGCTTTTTAAAGGTAGCCCCATGTAGAGAGTGTTGCAGTAATCGAACCTCGAGGTGATAAGGGCATGAGTGACTGTGAGCAATGACTCCCTGTCCAAATAGGGCTGCAACTGGTGCACCAGGCGAACCTGGGCAAACTCCCTCCTCACCACAGCCGAAAGATGATGTTCCAATGTCAGCTGTGGTTCGAGGAGGATGCCCAAGTTGCGCACCCTCTCTTAGGGGGTCAATAGTTCCCCCCCCCCGTGGTAATGGACGGACAGATGGAATTGTCCTTGGGAGGCAGTACCCACAGCCACTCCGTCTTGTCTGGGTTGAGTTTGAGTTTGTTGACACCCATCCAGTCCCCAACAGCCTCCAGGCACCGGCACATCACTTCCACTGCTTCGTTGACTGGACATGGGGTGGAGATGTACAACTGGGTATCATCCGCATATTGATGATACCTCACCCCATGCCCTTGGATGATCTCACCCAGCGGTTTCATGTAGATATTAAATAGCAGGGGGGAGAGAACCGACCCCTGAGGCACCCCACAGTAGGATTATTCGGTCAGTTGTGGCAACCCCAGCACAGATACACAAGACTCTAGTTCAGGGAGTCATATGGAAATTGGTCTGACAAAATCAACTTAACAAACCAGAAAACAAATTTAAGATACCTCCAAATCAATTCAAATCAAAAAACACATCAGAGATGATCCACCCAGCCCTAATATTGTATCTCGTTCATCTCCTGAGCATGGGCTAGTAGAAGTCTCTATCATAAACTATTCCACTTTCCAGACTAATAATTGCTTCTGTCTATTAAGTTGTAAAAAACAATAGGATCCATGTCTCAGTATTCATGGCACTGTATTTCAAATCAGCATATAAGATGAAATGAACAGAATTGACCTTTAAGTTAACATCTTTATGTTTTAACTCTCATTTAACATTTAAGTTCTTGGACAGATCTTAGAATGCAAAATAAGTGAACTAGTAATAGACAATGGTGCACAGTATCTATTGTATAATTATTTTATTTCCTTCCCTCATTTCTCACTTTTAATTCTTTCCTTTTACTGTCTAATATTTTCCATCAATCATGCTCTCTTCTGTTACTATCTGTTACTATTTTTCAGATATTATAAGCTCAGAGTGCATCATTTTAATTGTTTACTGTCTAATTCAGGAACCAAGCAAAAATTGAGATGCCATAATTCAAGATTTTTTGAGTGTTGATTACATGTGCAAAATGTTCAAGAGCGGAGTTTATTTACACAGTTGCCGGAATTGAATTGTTCTTTTTAAAAAAGCACAATACTATAGATGTAACAAGGTTTCTGTAACTTTGCAAGAGTCCTTGACCATTTAAATGGAATGCTTATTAACAAATCATGTGTTTTCCTTTCATTGGTATCTGCAAGGAGAGGGGGAAATAACAAAGTGGGCATTGTGAAGCTTCAATACAATTTTTTTACATTGCAAGTCACATTAACTCTAAGTATGAAAGAGCAAAGTTTGCACTCAGTAGACAGTGACAGTTCAACCCTGAGCTACAAATATTTTAAAGCGTTTTTTAATTTATAATCTTTTTTTTTTTTTTGGTTTGGCATCATTGTGGTTAACAAGGGAGATTTACATATGTGAAAAATAAAATCTATTTATATATGCATCTTTTTAGGCAACTCAGCACAGCTTGGAGAGAAGCTTGCAATTTTCACTTATCAAACAATACAATGGAGGAATCATTGGAGGAAATTCATATGTTAATGAGTAAAATGTTACATTTAAATTTTATTAGGTAATCTTCCAGATCAGCGGTGTCAAACTTGTGGCCTGTGGGCCAGATGCGTCATGCGCTGGCTATTCTATCCCTGCCAAAAATGTAACGTAACACCCAGTTTGTATGCACTTATTTAATTCAAACACAATTACTACTTCTTCTTCTTCTTCTTCTTATTATTATTATTATTATTATTATTATTATTATTACTACTATTTATTATTATTATTATTATTATTATTATTATTATTATTATTATTTATCATCATCATCATCCTCATTAATTTGATTTATTTGCCACCCCTCTCCGAGGACTTGGGGCGGCTTAGCAGTGAATATGCTTACACCAATCTACAAGCAGTTTTTTTTGGCAAGTAACCAGCTACTAATTAATCTTCATCAATAGCTGGTATTGTTCAAACAGTTTTAAAATCAAGAAGAACAATTAGGATTTGATATCTTACGTAGCTTCAGAGAGTTGGCAAAATGGTTAGAGGTAGTCAGTGAAGGGCTACCAAAATTTGTACTACCACACTGTGGGCGTAGCTTATGCAGGACGCCCTGCATTTTCTTTCAACATCTTTCAGTGCAAATTGGGTGCTCTGGGATGGAATTCCACTGTGTTTCCCCCCCCCCCCTCTGGGCAGTAGCACACACTTGGAGATAATTCTTGATAACCAAAATGGCAGCAGAAGTCTTTCAGACACTATAATCAGATAGGTTTTTCAAACATTGTTCTTTGCAGCTTGTTAGCTGCCTCTGATCTTAAATAGACTAGGTAAATGACCAATTAGCCCTCAGTCTTACTCCTGGGGAGACCTCCTCTGGAGTAACCATTCCTGTCTCTTGGCAGCTCTGCAGGCTATTACATCAAGGAGAAGCCCTTTCTTCCTCATCACTGCTCTAAGGTGCTGGAGATTCCAAGGACCCTCTGCCTTTGGCACTGAGTCCTCACCATCTTCCCCATTATCCGACTCGGGTGCCAGCTGCACAGCCCACTGGCACATCACCAATTCAGACGCTTCTTGAACAGGATTTTCTATTAGCTGCACGGGCTGCTGGCAGGCAACAATACTGGCCATGCTCACTCCTGGTTGAGCAAAGGAAAAGAAAGTTGTGATAGGCCATGTGATGACAATGTATCATCATGAGTTTGATACCCTGTTCCACACTGTTGATGATAGATTGAAATACAGTGATCCCTCGATTAGCACGGTCTCGATTAGCGCGAAACGCTGCAACGCGGTTTTTCAAAAAATATTAATTAAAAAATAAGTCTGTGCTAGTTCTCTCTCTCTTTCTCTCCCTGTTGC
Source organism: Erythrolamprus reginae (assembly GCF_031021105.1). Lineage (NCBI taxonomy): Eukaryota > Metazoa > Chordata > Lepidosauria > Squamata > Dipsadidae > Erythrolamprus > Erythrolamprus reginae. The sequence continues at coordinate 91,103,475 of NC_091954.1, read as the reverse complement.
CGGCGTGGTATATGAGAGAGAAAGAGAGAGGCAGAGGTCGGGCGCATTACCGGGAGGTGGAGGCGGCATGGGGACGCTGGGTGCCGGGGACACCGAGGAGGGGGTGGACGTGGCCTCTCAGCTGCAGAGCCGAACAAGGGCAGAGGCAACGGCGGAGTCCGGCGCTGGGGCCATGCGGGGCCGCTCATCCAGGGGGGCGTGGACTGGCAAGTCGCCCTCCTTTCTCTTTCTTTCTCTCTCTTATACCACACCGGTAACAGGGAGAGAAAGAGAGAGAGCGGAGGGCACCTTGCCGGTCCACGCCCCCCTAGATGAGCGGCTCTGCATGGCCCCAGCGCTGCCCAGGCAAAGGGGAAACCCCAAGATCGCTTGCCGCTTGCCGTATTGCAGCGAAGGAGGCGAAGCAAGGCTCCAAGCTGCAATACGGCAAGCGGCAAGCGATCTTGGGGTTTCCCCTTTGCCTGGGCGGCGGGAAGACCAAGGGAAGGTTCCTTCAGCCGCCCAACACCTGATCCGCTCCGCAGCGCGGCAGCAGCGAGGAGCCGAAGATGGGGTTTCCCCTTTGCCTTTACCCCATCTTCGGCTCCTCGCTGCTTCTGCGCTGTGGAGCAGATCAGCTGTTGGGCGGCTGAAGGAACCTTCCCTTGGTCTTCCCCGCCGCCCACACGCAAACTCCACCATCTGCGCATGTGCGGCCATGAAAAAAATGGTGCGCATGCGTAGATGGTGTTTTTTACTTCCGCACCACTATAACGCGGAAATCGATTAGCGCGGGAGGTCTTGGAACGTAACCCCCACGCTAATCGAGAGATCACTGTATATTGATTCTTCTCTTTAACAATTACTATAGGTAATCCTTGACTTACGACCACAATTTGAACAAGAATTTATATTGTTAATTACTTCTTAAATGAGTTATGTTTGATTTTATGATATTTTTTTTGCCACAGTAATAAAATAAATTGCTGTAGTCATTAAATGAATCCTGCAGTCATTAAGCAAATCTGGCTTCTTTCAGTAATGTTGTTTGTCAGAAACTGGCCAGGAACTGGAAATCTTGTGACTCCACATTGCTGCAACCATCTTAAATACATGCCAGTTGCCAAAGGTCTGAATTTTGATGGCATGAAACGAGGATGCTGAGATGATTTTAAGTGAAAGGAATGACAGTAAAACACTTTTTGTCAGCATCCTCGTAATGTCAAATGATTGCCAAATTAATGATTGTAAGTCAAGAACTATCTGTATATGCAAAACAACACACAAAAGAACGGCTGCTGTATTTACATATTACAATAACTAAACTAGGATTTCTTAAAGAAGATATAGTTCATGTAGCACTGACCTATAGGGTTTGCCATAGAAGATTGACGGCAGAAAAAGACCTCATGGTCCATCTAGTCTGCCCTTATACTATTTCCTGCATTTTATCTTAGGATGGATCTATGTTTATCCCAGTCATGTTTAAATTCAATTACTGTGGATTTACCAACTACCTCTGCTGGAAGTTTGTTCCAAGCATCTACTACACTTTCAGTAAAATAATATTTTCTCACATTGCTTCTGATCTTTCCCCCAACTAACCTCAGATTGTGGCCCCTTGTTCTTGTGTTCACTTTCCTATTAAAAACACTTCCCTCCTGAACATTATTTAACCCTTTAACATATTTCAATGTTTTGATCATGCCCCCCCCCCCTTCCCCCCTTCCCTCCTGTCCTTCAGACTATGCAGATTGAGTTCATAAAGTCTTTTCTGATAAGTTTTATGCTTAAGACCTTCCACCATTTTTGTAGCCCGTCTTTGGACCCGTTCAATTTTATCAATATCTTTTTGTAGGTGAGGTCTCCAGAACTGAACAGTATTGCCATCACTGTTGTAACTAATTTTACTTGCTTCTTGACACAGTTCTTCTTTGAGGACTATCCATCAAGACAGAAAGCAGTCCACCCTCACAGATAAAGACTCAAACTTCAGTGCCCCTTCCTGGCCATCCGTTCCTGCAAAAAACATTGTTGTCTCCATCTATCTGACTCTATAATTCTAGCAGCAAAAGACAAAAGAGAACTAGACCCTGGGGAGGACCACAGTGCAACTTAAAAAGGAACCTTTGGATTTGCAAGATTCAAATTCTTCTGATTCTTAAAAAATATCCCCAACACATTTCTCAGAATTAATCCACTGCACAGTTCTGTGGGAAAACTTGTCTCGTAAAGAGATTTACTGAATCTCAGCTACCAAAGAAATATTGTAAATCTAGTTCAAGATTAGCCTGTTCAGAGAAAGGGAATACAGATGGCTACATTCCCTGTTAATTACGATCTTTCATTTGGAAAGTTATGTTATTTCGACAAAGCATGCACTTTAATTACTTAACTGGCTCCTTATGTTTTCTACAGTTTCTTAAGGGATTTTACTTTGAAACTCTTATTAAAATATAATGCAAACAAATTCTATTTTGTGCATGAAAAAAATGTCAGTGTACCATATATTTTTCATGCATATCTGAGAAGAGATTTGTAAGGCTTAATTTTAGTTAATGGCTCCACTATAATGTTTTTTCCCCACTTCTTCCCAATGGAAAAAAATTAAAATTTAATAATGCAACAAAATCTTTATTTAATAAAGTATACTTGATTAAAAAAAATCAGAGGTCTTTTTTTCAATCTCAAGTCCTCTACCAGAGGCCTGGGAGTTTGAGGGTTCTGTGCAGTATCTTAGCTGTTCCTAGCACTGTAATATTCTGGATAAAGAATTATGGTGTTATTCCTGGGAATCTGTTATAGCCACTCTCCCAGTTTAGGAGTCACAGCTCCAAGTGCTCCTACCACTATTGGAATCACTTTTGCCTTTACTTTTCACATTCTCTCCAGATCTCCCTTCAGGCATTGATCCGGTTTATCATCCTCTTTCTTCCTGATGTTGCTATTATGCAACATCTGTCACAGACAGTCTCTTCTGGTCTTTGTCTACTAACCATGATATCTGGTTGATTGACCAGTACATGTTTATTTTATTTTATTTTATTTATTTATTTCTTTATTTGTTTGTTTGTTTGTTTGTTTGTTTGTTTATTCATTCATTCATTCATTCGTCCAATACACAAATACATAGGAAGAAAAATAGACATGTAGTAATATATATAAGGGTAAAGTGAACTTAGAGGAGAGGCTGTATAAAAGGAAGAAAATATATATGATAAGTGAGAGAAAGGAAAGACAATTGGACAGGGGATGAAAGGCACACCAGTGCACTTATGTACGCCCCTTACTGGCCTCTTAGGAACCTGGAGAGGTCAATCATGGAGAGTCTAAGGGAGAAGTGTTGGGGGTTAGGGGTTGACACAATTGAGTCCGGCAATGAGTTCCAAGCTTCGATAACTCGATTGTTGAAATCATATTTTTTACAGTCAAGTTTGGAGCGGTTCGTATTAAGTTCGAATCTGTTGCGTGCTCTTGTGTTGTTGCGGTTGAAGCTGAAGTAGTCATTGACCGGTAGGACGTTGCACCATATGATCTTGTGGGCAATATCGTGTTTTAGGCGCCGTAGTTCTAGGCTTTCTAGGCCCAGGATTGTTAGTCTATTTTCGTAGGATATTCTGTTTCAAGTGGAGGAGTGTCTAGATCTGGAAATCCCACAGAATATTAGCACTCTTACGTTCCACAACCTTCCATGGAATCTCCCGTCTAGACTTCAGGGAATCATGTAGCCCATATTCTATATAGCTGTTTCTGTATACAATGCCAGCTACTTGGCTGTGCCATTAAGTGTATACTGTTTCTGCCTGTGTATTAAACCCAGCCGCTAACTGTTGGACTGTCTCTGAAGCCTCTCTGCATAATCTGCACTTTAGTTCCACGTAGTGTGGTAGAGCCCTAGTTCTATGGATCTGCTTAGCGCCTGTTCTTGGACTCTTAAGACCAGTACCCCAGTGCTGTCTCCTAATTCATTTCTTTCCAGCTGCAAAGTTATTCAGAAAACCTAACATAGTTGGTATCTACATAAATCAGGGGTGGGCTGCTACGCATTCACCCGGGCTCAGGCGAACCCATAGCTAAGGCTACGGCCAATTTGGAGAATGTCCAAATCTCATCTCTGGCTGAACACGCCCACACTAGTCTACCCCTGCCATCCCCCTGCCCCTCCCAGGAGTCTCCACATGGCCTGTTTTGGATGAGATGTAAGTGTATAATCAGTGTGAAGGCTTGAGGAAGGGGAAAAATGGACCTCCCCGAACTCCTGGAAGGCTGGAAATGGGCCCATTTGCAGCCTCCAGGCGGCCTCCAGAGCCTGAGGGAAGCAGTTTTTGACCTCCCAAAGTCTCAAGAAAAGTCTCCGGAGCCTGAGGAAGGTGAAAACACTTCTCTGAGTCATGGTGCAGGAGACCATCCAGGTCACACAAACCATGGCCACGTCCACCCATCAACCGGGCAGAGAAACTGTTGCTGAAATTTTTGAAGCTCACCCGTGAAGGAAACCATTTTAAAAAAGTGGAACATCAGATCAAGATTGACCCTCTTTCTTCACAGCAGAGAGAACACAACCTCTGAGTAGCGGATGTATTAGTTCAGGCTCCTTTCTCTTTTAGAATATTATAACCAGGGGTGGGCTACTGCCCGGTGGAGGGGAGGATACATTAAGGTAGCGAAAATGGAGCTCCACCCCAGAGCACCCAATTTGTACTGAAAGGGGTTGGAAGAAAATGCAGGGCGCCCTGCATAAGGGTGGTAGTAAAAATTTTGGTAGCCCTTCACTGATTCTAACCCAATAGCAAAGAATAAGATAAGCAAAGAATAAGATTTTTTCCCCAACCTTGCAAAGCTTCAGCTCACAATTCCCCCCTGGTGCAAGGGGATAGTAGAGGTAATGCCTTGAAATAAGCCCCCCATGTCCCACCACAACTTCACTGCTCTGTCTTTCCAATAAGGTCTGCTTTCTGCCAGTAGGAATTCTGATCTTTATGCATTGGTTAAATGACATCCAAGGTAGAGATCTCCCAACTATCACTGTGCTGCCATTGGAGTCAAATACAGAGGTACTTCTACCTACAAACGCCTCTACTTACGAACTTTTCTAGATAAGAACCGGGTGTTCAAGATTTTTTTGCCTCTTCTCAAGAACCATTTTCCACTTACGAACCCGAGTCTCCGAAACTGTAACCAGAAAAGGCAGGGAGAAGCCTCCGTGGGGCCTCTCTAGGAATCTCCTGGGAGGAAACAGAGCCGGAAAAGATGGGGAGAAGCCTCCATGGGGCCTCTGTAGGAATCTCCTGGGAGGAAACAGGGCCTCCACACACTCCCTGTGATTTCCCCAATTGCACGCATTATTTGCTTTTACATTGATTCTTATGGGAAAAATTGCTTCTTCTTACAAACTTTTCTACTTAAGAACCTGGTCACGGAACAAATTAAGTTCGTAAGTAGAAGTACCACTGTATCTCATAAAAACCAGGACATTTTCAAAATAAAGTTTCTTCCTCTAAATTGTAAACTTTATATGGTGGAAGAACAGAAAGTGCCTTAGTTATTGCCTCTTCCATACTTTTGTTTTAACAGGCTGTGGCCATTTTATGTCCTTGGCTCTCTCCCTGGAGAACTGATGTGGAAGCAGCGATACGTATATATTTTATTTATTTGTAAATAAAAAAGTCACAAAGTGACAATCAAGCTTCAGTGACCTTCTTACAAAGGAATTTCAACATAGCTGTTATGTGTGCTGAGACTGTAGAATTTTTCTTATTAAGGGAACTGAGCTATACTTAACAATAATATAGAAGGTGATAATCCCCTTAATGATTTAATGTTATAAATCTTCTTGAATTTTTCGTAGCAGATAAAACTTAACACAGAAAAGCCAACATTTTAAGTATTACCATTCTTATGTTAAACAAGAACTGTTAATGTGACATTAATCTGTGTTGCACAGATAATGAAGCTTTATGTTATAACTTATGTTACCGATGCTCTGGAGTGGATTTTAACATATAATTTGAAATATAGGGGAATGCATTCTAATACCAGGGCTTTATAAACAATATTTAGAATAGATTTTTCATATGAGTGACAACTAATTTCAAATGATAAGAGAAATATATGCATATGGATAATTAAATGTGAATCCATAAATCTTAAAGCTTTGGATTCCACAGTCTGCCAGGCTATTGCTGCATTAGCTTTATGTGATATTCTGCAAGCATTTTAAAAAATATAGAAATGTTTCATTCATTTTTAATGAAATATGGTGGACTTCTTACTATCACAACGGAATCACAAAGCAATCTCTAGCATCACAACAAAACATTTAAAAATGTGTTTTGACAGCATTGTGAGAGTTCCTTCTTGAACCAAACTGTGGTGTCCCTTTACTTGTCAGTTTAGTTCTGAAAATAATTCCTTCTACTAATTCAGAGACTAAGGATACCAAGAACATAAGTATATAGACTAAGATCAAATTCTAAAATCTTCAGTCAAATCATAGAAAATTTCCAGAGGGTAGCAAGTTCTGGCTTAAAGCAAAGAAAATGTGTGTATGACTGGGGTCTATGGGTTTTTTATTGATTGATTAGTTTAATCAAGGTTTTACTATTTTTTACTGTTTTACATTTGACTTTTATTGTATTATTTTATTGTTGTAAACTGCCGAGTCCCACGGGATTGGGCGGCATATAAGTCAAATAAGTCAAATAAATTAGAAGTGAATACAACATGGAATTTAGAAGTCAGAATTCAAGTACAGTGTTCCCTCGATTTCCGCGGGAGATGTGTTCCGAGACCACCCACAAAAGTCGAATTTCCGCGAAGTAGAGATGCGGAAGTAAATACACCATTTTTGGCTATGGACAGTATCACAAGCCATCCCTTAACACTTTAAACCCCTAAATTACCATTTCCCATTCCCTTAACAACCATTTACTCACCATTATTACTGGTACTCACCATTGAATAAGACACAGTGATCCTGATATTTATAAACATAATTATTTATTAACAATAATTATTTTTTTTGTGTTATTTATTTGCAAAAATTATTAGTTTGGCGATGACATATGATGTCATTGGGTGGAAAAAACCATGGTATAGGAAAAAAACCGTGAAGTATTTTTTAATTAATATTTTTTTAAAAACCGTGGTATAGGCTATTCGCAAAGTTCGAACCCATGAAAATTGAGGGATCACTGTATCTGAGTAACTACTCAAAAATAATAGCCATTGCCTCCAGTCCAGAATTACTCTCAAACAAAATTATTGGTAGTCATTAGGCCTGATCTGGCTGCACAGCTATTAAGATTTACTAGGTTACTTTGAGTAGATCTTTCTTTCCTGAGCACTTTCCCCCCATAAAGAAGTAGTTCCTTGCCTCACTTCTCTATCTTCAGAGGCAAGTTCTGGTGCCATCTATATGACCTAAGTAGTTACAAATCAGTTAGACATTCTTTATTTTGTTCATTAACCAACACAATTTACATTCAAAATAAAATGAAACATATTCTATTAAGCCACCAATAGTGTATCTTATCTTATCCATGCAGAAAGTTGCCAGCTTACGGTAGCTGATCTAGCTTTAATTCCTCTGGGTCCTAGTTGATTTGATGCAGAAGAATGAAAGGGATTCCATGATATTTCTTGCTGAAGTCATTCTTAGGTAATACTAAGCTACATTTTGGTGAAACTATGTTGTGAGTTCCTGCATATGTTTAGGCCTTTCTAGGAATGTAGAACTATATTCGAACATGTAGCAAAATTACGACAGAGATACAAGTAATGTCAAAATTAGCAAAGCAATATTTGACTTGAACTTTTAGCAACTCTGAGGTCATTTTCCCAATGAAATGGCTGAATCTTGGGACAAGACAAGCTGCTGCATCTAATCAGCATTTGAGCACTGTTTAACATTCGGCTTTTCTTTCAAGCATTAAGCTCTCATTTGTTTGGCCCACTAAGTCTGCAGATTTTCACTTATGTGTGACTTGCAAACGATTCACAAGATTATTATTATGTCAGTACAACACAGCAAACGATGCTGGATTTCTTAGTTCATCACCAGTCGGGCGCTACCCAAGCACCTAGGACTGCGTGATGTAGTGGCGAATTATGTTTGCCGATCCCAGTAAAGTGGCCTTTTGCAATTGACAGATGGAGATTTTGTCAATTCCGATGGATAAAATGGAGATTTCAATGGACAGATGGAGATTTTGTCAATTCCGATGGTTTTCAAATGTCCGCTGAGATCCTTTGACACTGCGCCCAGCGTGCCAAGTACCACTGGGACCACTTTCACTGGCTTATGCCAGAGTCATTGCAGCTCGATTTTTAGATCTTCGTATTTCACTAATTTCTCTAGCTGCTTCTCCTCAATTCTGCTGTCCCCTGGGATTGCGATGTCGATGATCCATTATTATTATTATTATTATTATTATTATTATTATTATTATTTATTAAATTTGTATGCCGCCCCTATCTGAGGATTCGGAGCAGCTCACAACAAGAACAAAACAAATCCAATAATTAAAACAATTTAAAACCCTTAATATAAAAACAATCATACATCTCATGCAGACCATACATAAAGCGGAAGCAGCCCAGGGGAATCAATTTCCCCATGCCTGATGACAGAGGTGAGTTTTGAGGAGTTTGCGAAAGGCAAGGAGGGTGGTGGCAATCCTGATCTCAGGGGGGAGTTGATTCCAGAGGGTCGGGGCCACCACAGAGAAGCCTCTTCCCCAGGGTCCCGCCAGATGACATTCGTCGACAGGACCTGGAGAAGGCCAACTCTGTGGGACCTAACAGGTCGCTGGGATTCATGCAGCAGATGGTTCAATCACAGCTTATACATTTCATCTACAGAAGTAAACTAATCCATTATCTTCAAATCTTCTCCCAAGATAGCTGTAGAGACAACATCTACCAACATTATAAACAGTGAAGTAAAATATAATCTATTTTATCTCCCCATTTCTGGGCTCCCAAGTTATTATTCATTATGCAAAAAAGAAAGAGGAGATCTCAAGTTATATTGCACCCATCCTTTTACCAGGGAGATGCTATCAGATCTAATAGAAAATGTAACTCCCATCAACTGATTTTGTAATTCAATCCATTGCATTTTATTATTTTCTTACTTAAGCCTCACAGACTGCCGTTCTGGTAGCTCAGAGATGTGCAGATTGCAGTCTTTGTCCATTAGCTTCATAATCTCTAAATGTTTGTAATGAGATTGCTTGGACAGCTATTGACACCTCTACACTAGAACACAATGTTCTTGCCAGGTACTCCAGAGGATACCACAAGCTTAGTTGAGTTGACAACTGCCAAGTATCATCAAATTTACTGACTGCAGTTACACAAGCAACAAAAATTTTACTTGGGAATTTATTTGCAAGGCTAGGGTAAAATCACTTAATGAGGAAGAATATCCTTTTTTTCTGATTGCTTTTAAGAGCCCTACTAATGCTGGAAGAAGTCCACCTCTGCAGTGTATGAAAACTAAGCTATTTCCAAAGGCATCAATTTCCCCCTTCTCCACTCCAAACAGTATTGTTTGAAGAGGGCTTTTCAATTCTTTGGAGAAAAATATTTTCTTGTTCCATCTGGTCTTTATATATTCACACATATTCTCTGTCATTATACCGTCTAATATCTACCATAACTGCAAAGGAACATTCTGACCCACGATCTATATTTGAGTAAAAAGAAATGGAGAACCTATCTGTATACAGTGATGTGATTTGAAAACAGTTGAACAGTCTGTCCACATCACGGTACAGATGAAGATCTTGTCTTGTCTTGTTAAATCGGAAAAAAACACTTATCAACAGTTTAACACTTCCTTGTGATGAGAAGCCTTATTTTGAAATCTACACAAATACAACAGTTTGAGAAATCAAAGGCTGCTTCTCAATCTATGTCTACCTTCAGATTTCTTGGTGAACTTCCTGTAACATTTTGGGAGTGTCACTATTTGTACTGCCTACAACCTAATTCTGTACATAGTGTACCAGTTATGTTGAGTTTGAATCCAATTCTTGAAGCACGCAGATGTAGTTCTATGGTAGAGGAGAAAATCAGGACAAACAGGGGGTCTTGATGGAACTGTTCATGGAGTTTTGATGAGCTCATTCATCTGTCAAACATACCTAGTTTTTGTCATCTTTAATTATTTTTGGCTTGTGTGTCCTTGTGTTTCAATGCAGTGCTTACACATACCAGGATTTTTACAACATCCCCAGATAGGTGATGGGATCTATTAACTCAACCAGCATTATCTTTAGAAATTATTTAACTATTTGAAATGGCTGAAAGGTTGAATATGTGAATTTCAGAAGTCTAGATAGATAATAGTTAGCTGGAGACAAATCACAATGAGTTGGTTGTGGAGGAGCTGTTATTCTCTAGTTAGATCCTCTTGACTTAATGTGCTAGCATTGTACACTTCTTTTCTTGTACAATAATTTTTTAAATCAAATTGAGTGATAGGTTAAAAGCAGGGAGGGAACTGTGATAAACAGAGGAAAGTTAAAAATAAAAACATAATTTATTCATTATTTATTCATCAAATTTGTACAGTGATCCATCTCAACGAAAGCAACTTTGAGCAGTCACCACAATAATAGTTTGTTCCTTTAAAAAATTGCACAAGGACACAATGCCGAGACAAAAGCTTTACTTAGAATCTCATATAGAAGATTTGACTATTTTCATAGGAAAGTGTAAAAGTACAGTTTAGGTTACAAACATGTACAGCACATTTTGCAAAGCACACTTTCCTCAGTTTAAACTGCATAGTCACTATGAAAAGTTGTTCCAGCACAATCTTTTAAAAAATGATTTGTATTTTTGTGAAAATGTTAGGTACAGTATATTGCACTAACCCAGTATAAGTCTTCCAATTAATTGTGATAAAAAATATTCCATAATTAATTCATAATAAGCCTCTTTAAAACAATTAAAGAGATTCTATTTTTAGTTTAGGAAGAGCGGTGGGGGGGGAAAGAGAAATTAATTATACATCTGACTATGACCCCAGATAACTTCAGCATCCATTTTTATTTTTGCCTAGCAACAGGACTATATTAATCGAACGGAATGTTACCATGAGAATTATAGCAATCTGTGAGGTGTTCTGATTCTCCTTTCCCTTTTTTCCCCCATTTTTAATCTTCTTGAGCTTCAGGCTTGTAATTCAAATTTATATTTCACCTGAATTAATTGTCCTGTATCTGGAGAGGGGAACTGGGAGAAACGATTAAAGGAAACACACAGAGAGCTCTGTCCTGCTAGTGGTAATATGGACCGCAAGATCCATAGAAGGAACCTTCTTCAGAACAAGTTATGAAGGTAATTCATTCAGCAAGGCTAGAATCAGCAAATGCCACCTGGTAACACTCAGAAATTTAGTAGGCTGAGGAGAGAAATAGGAGGTTATAAATATTTTAACATTAGGGGGAAAGAATAAAACACTTGAAAGACTATTTTAAATGAGAGATTGTCCTCCGTGGAATGCTGAGAAAGAAATGGATTTTTTGATAGAGCTAATGCATGGCTCCCTATTGATCGAGCAATTAAGCCAATTTTTATGACTAAATGTCATAAAGTCTCATTATTGATATTTCCATATGATTTTTGTTCCCTCGAGGTTTTAAAAAAAGAGAAACCCTTCCCTTCACCATTTGAATTATCCTCTCAGTCTGCTTATCCCAATTCAGCTTTTCAAAATGCCTCTATTTTTAACAGAATCATTAATCCTGGCTATGTTCAAAAGTAAGTTCAGTTATAGAGATAAATAGAGCACCTCTGGGAGGAAAGCTGTGGCCAACCAAGCACAGGTAAAACCCTTTTCAGGATCTTTCTTGAGGTTATAAGGATGGTGAAGCATAATTACTTTTCTGACTTTATTGCACCTTCAGACAGCTGAACAGTGACCCTGGTGCCATTAACTAGATCCTTCCTGGATAAGAAGGAGCCAAGGAAGTCTTCGCAAAGTCACTGTGACTTCTTAGCATCTGTCAGATGAAATTACTTGGTTTTGCTTGGAGGTAGATTCCTGGCTGAGCAGACCTTTTGGGAGGGATATTTCAGAGCCTTGTTTTCTGGGATGAGATTGACCCAATTGCTCTCCAAGATGTGGACAAGTTCTTTGGGGTGATGATGGAGCACCTGTTTCTGGACCTTGCCTCTCCTGGTCCTCCTAAGATGTGGCATGTAGTTGGTTCCAAGCCATGACTGCTCTCAAGGAGGTAGAAATACACCCCTTTCTCAAAATGTCATTCTTAGACATTCTTAGAGTATTATTATTATTATTATTATTATTATTATTATTATTATTATTTTATTATTTATTGGATTTGTATGCCGCCCCTCTCTGGAGACTCAGGGCGGCTAACGGCAATAATAAAACAGCATATAATAATAATCCAATACTAAAAACAGTTAAAAACCCATTATTATAAAAACCAAACATACATACAGACATACCATGCATAAAATTGTAAAGGCCTAGGGGGAAAGAGCATCTCAATTCCACCATGCCTGGAGGCAGAGGTGGGTTTTAAGCAGCTTACGAAAGGCAAGGAGGGTGGAGGCAATTCTAATCTCTGGGGGAGTTGGTTCCAGAGGGCCGGGGCTGCCACAGAGAAGGCTCTTTCCCTGGGTCCCGCCAAGCGACAGTGTTTAGTTGACGGGACCCGGAGAAGACCCACTCTGTGGGACCTAACTGGTCGCTGGGATTCGTGTAGCAGAAGGCAGTCCTTGAGATAATCCAGGCCTATCCAGGCCCCAACAGCCTCCAGGCACCGGCACATATTAGAAAGTTATCATTTAGTTTTCAATTTTCCTTTATTTAGGGAAGGTTGTTTATTTAGAGGATGGTTGGGGAACAGATGGAAAAGGCCAGAATGGAATGGATCATCTGGAGCCTTTTCAATCTAGTTTCACACTGCTTGACCACATTCACTGATATCTCTCAATGGTTTGGCAACAACAATCCTTTTAGATTAGCTTTTGGGGGTGTGGGGGTTGAGAATGGGAGATGCTGTGTCACAGTGGTTCTCCTACTTCTCCATGGCCAGTTTCAGCTGAAATTGAAGGAGAAGTTAAAGTTGGGAGGAGAGGGGTCATGAGGGTGTCTCAGAGTTTGAGCTTTCACTTCTCCTTTTTAACATCTACATCTAGGTTTGGTACCAGCAATCCTTCTGGACTACTTTGGTGGTGGGGGTGGTGTGTGTGTGTTGAGAATGGGAGATACTGTGTCATAGTAGTTCTTCTTCTCCATGACCAGTTTCAGATGAAATTGAAGAAGAAGTTGAAGTTGGGAGAAGAGAGGTCACGAGGGTGTCTCAGAGTTTGAGCTTTCACTTCTCCTTTTTAATAGCTACATCAAATCCCCGGGCAAGACAATCTGGGATCTGGTATGATCTATATGCTGATGATACCCAGTTATTTGTACCTTATTTGTACCCTATGGCAATCATTAAGTGTTGTACCTCATTATTCTTGAAAAATGTATCTTTTATTTTATGTACACTGAGAACATATGCACCAATGATAATTTCCTTGTGTGTCCAATCATACTTGGCCAATAAGGAATTCTATCCTGTTCTGTTCTGTTCTGTTGTACTCTACTCTACTCTGTTCTCTCCACTCCTAGCCAGACTAGTGATACTGATTTGCATTGAAATGTATATTAAATTCTATCATGTTTAATTTCTTCAAACCTGTGATGTTTTGGAGCGTCGATCTCTCAAAGACCAAATGGGACCCTCAGTTCCTGCTCTCCACCAGATTAAAGACTCTATAAACCTAGACCAGTGATGGCGAACCTTTTTTCCCTCAAGTGCCGAAAGTGCGTGCACACATGCTATTGTGCCTGCACGAGTGCCTACAACTATAATTCAATGCCTGGGGAGGGCAAAAATTGCCTCTTCTGCCTCTCCTCAGAGGTCCTCTGCAGGCCCAAAACTGCCTATTTCTCAACTTCTGGTGGGCCCAGTAGGCCTGTTTTTCACACACACCCCAGGCTCCAGAGGCTTCCCTGGAGGGGTGTGTGAGCAAATATGCCCTATCCCATCCCCCAAGAGGCCCTTCGGAAGCCGAAAATGCCCTCCCAGAGCTTCTGTGTGAGCCAAAAATCAGCTGGCCATGTGTGCTGGAGCTGAGCTTGGGCATAGCTCATGTGCCAGCAGATATGGCTCTGCATGCCACCTGTGGCATCCGTGCCATAGGTTCACCATCACTGGCCTAGACCCATCCCCAAAACTAATGGCTGTTTCATAAAAAAGGGAAAAAAGAAATAGGAAGCTGCTGTCAGAAAAAATATATATAAAAAGATGAAATGATACTTCAAGAAGTCCAAGAATCCTTATGGCATATTAAAAAGTAATGATACTTTTATGGTATAAACTTTCATGAATTACAGTCCACTTTATCATATTCATGGAATATTATCCTGAGAGAACAGAGTATATATCCTTGAGGGAAATATTGTTTAATTGGTATAGAAGCCATTTTAATTTTGTATTAAATCCATGCATCTCTGGGGCACTGCTCACTGAATCCTAAAAACTGCATAAATTATTTCCATGCCTAAGATGAACACGATTGGTGGCAAATGAAGTTAAATCAAGTTGGATTTGTTCATTCGCTCTATTTATATTTTTATACAGCTACAGTATTAAAAATTAAGTTCTAAATTGCAAGATGGTTTTAGTCTCAAGTGCTATTTTTCATTTGGATTTAAAATAATTTGCTAAGTATCAATAATGATTTAACTAAAATTTGTTGGTTCTCAGAATAAAAATTTTGTGTTAACAAAATTCATATAGGCAGTTCATGAATTGCTGTGAAGAAGCTTTTTTGTAAAGTATGTAATGTTTTTGCTATGAAAAAATAATGGTAAGAGATAACAATAGCAATATCAGTTAGACCTCTACTGTTCCATAGTGCTTTACAGCAGTCTCTGAACATTTTACAATGTCAGCATATTGTCCCCAACAATCTGGATCCTTTTGCCAACTTTGGAAGAATGGAAGGCTGAGTCAATCTTGAGCCAGTTAGGATTGAACTTCGGGCTGTGAGCAGAGTTAGCCTGCAATACTCATTCCAACCATTGCTCCACCACAGGTCCAGATCAGTTAACAAAGAACTGTGCACTCGGGTGCGTGCATGTGCCCACGTTCATAATGCCATTTGATTTTATCTTGAACAACTAATTTATAAAGTTAATAAAACTTTAACGGTACTATTCCAACTTCTTAATTTAAATTCATAAAAATGCAAACCATGATCCTTATTTCCTCTGCACATTACCTGTCTCTGCTTTTAATTACTTTACCATAATCAAGAAAATTATCTTAAAGGATAATAACTGGGTAGCATAAGAATTACTTCTGCTTTGAGAGGAGATGCCACATTAGTTTATAGGTTCCCAGATCACATTAACATGATGTGAACAATCTTTTTTTTTGTTCTGAAGACCAAAAGCAGTGACATCATAATTAGAACGGGTGGGTGGTGCTGAAATTTGTGAACCAATTATTTGCATATGCATTTTCATTGGAAACCTCAGCTAGGTTATAAGGAAAATGATTACCTTAAGCACTGTGACCATCAGCTCCATGGAAGAATTTCAAATTTATAAAAAGCTGCTTTTAATGCATATATAAGAAATAATTGCATTCTAGGGTATTAAAGATATTATCTGATATTGCATATAAACCTTAGGCATTAAGACTGAGAAGAAATGAAAATAATAATAATAACAGTAATAACAGTAATAATGATGATGGTGATGATGTTCTAGATTAGTAAAAGACAGCAATATCTCTTACTTCAGAAAAGGAGGGGGGAATATCATCCAGGTAGCTCCTTCCATTTCTATGATTCTATCATTGCAAACTTCAGAAAAATTTGGAGCCACATTCTACATTTAGGCAAGAAAAATTAAAAAACACAGGCACCTAGATCAACAATAGGAAGTGCAAGTGGGGAATCACTAAAATATTGTTTATTGTTTATTGTTAGAGTTGAAAGGGACCATGAAGGCCATCAAGTTCAACCCCCTGCCCAAGCAGGAACCCTATAGCACACCAGTCAAGTGGCAGTTCAATCTTCTCTTAAAAATGTCCAGAGTGTTGGAATTCACAACGTCCTCTGGTAGGTTGTTCCATTAGTTGATCGCTCTGACCGTCAGGAAGTTCCTCCTTATCTTCATGTTGAATCTCTCCTTGGTCAGCTTCCAGCCGTTGTTCCTCGTCCGGCCCTCTGGTGCCCTGGAGAATAAAGTGATCCCCTCCTCTCTGTGACATCCCCTCGTATACTTGTAGACTGCTATCATGTCCGCCCTGGCCCTCCTTTTCTCTAGGCTATCCATGCCCAGTTCCCCCAGTCTCTCTTCGTAAGTCTTGTTTTCCAGTCCCTTAATCATCTTGGTTGCTCTTTTTTGCACCTTCTCCAGAGTTTCAATGTCTCTTTTGAAGTGTGGTGACTAGAACTGAATACAGTACTCCAGGTGTGGTTGGACCAGGGCGTAGTAGAGTGGCATTAAGACTTCCCTGGTCTTGGAGTGTATATATACATATCATCCAGTAAGTGTGCTGCAGCTGCCAAGAAAGCTAACACAGAGCTGCATTAGCTGAGAGAGAGAAAATCAAAATCACTTGAAGTGTTAATACCATTTTACAACGTCTTGGTAAGACCATGCTTGAAATACCGCATTCAGTTTGGGTCATCACAATTAGATGCTGAGATTCCAGAAATAACTAAATAGAAGAGCAACAAAGACGATTAGGTATCTGGGGACTAAAACATATAAAGAAAAGTTGTTGCAATTGGGTATGTCTAGCTTAATGAAAAGAAGGACTGGGGTGACTTGATAGCAGTGTTCTAATATCTATGGGGCTCCTACAAGGAAGAGAGGGGTCAACGTCAACCTATTCCCCAAAGCAACCTGGGGGCAGGACAAGAAGCAATGAGTGAAAACTAACCAAGGAGAAAACCAATCTAGAACCTGTTCTGCCGGCGTGTCTCAACCTCCCGTAATTACAGGGACATTAGTCCAGCAAGACACACACCACACGATAAAAGGAAAACCCAAAGGTTTTTATAAACAGAAAAACAGAAACAGCTCCCTTTTTAAATGTCAAAGGGATTTTCTGGTACACACAAGGCACAGCTTAAATGAGTCCAATTCTAAAGTCCAGAGAGTCCATACACACAATCCTGAACAGCAAAAACCACGATCTTGACGAAACAATGAATCAGATAAACTGCCATGAGGCTAAAACACCAGGCTGCACTTTTATCTGTAGCACTAATTACAGCAGCCCCACCCAACCACAGGTGGCCTCATTTTCTCTTGTAATAATCCTTCATCACTCTATGCATCACTCTACGCATGCGTGGATTTGTCATTAATTCTTGTTCAGAATCCAGAGATGATACAGATGACTGACCTCCTCCTGGGCTGTCTGCCAAACTCCCCTCTTACCTGTCACTCACGCTTCCTTGGTCAGAGGAGACTTTGTCGGCAGATTCAACTGGGAGCAAAACAGGCCTGCGGCATGTGGATGTCTTCCCCACATCCACCTCCACACTCCTTGGGGCAGGACCTGGGCCAGAGCTAACCACAACAGAACCAAGGAGAAAATTCCCAACAGTTAGAAAAATTAATCAAAAGAATGACTTGCTTCCAGAATTTGTGGGTGTTCCAACATTGGAAGTTTTTAAGAAGAGATTGGACAATGGTTTGTCTGCAATGTTTTGCTGCTTGAGCAGGGGGTTATGTAAGAAGATTTCCAAGGTCCTTTCCAACTCTGCTATTCTTTTATTTCCCCATTAAAATTTCATCAATTCTCCAAACTCCAATCTATTCTATTTATATATCACCAAATCACTTTGCACTCTTTTCATTCCAGGACTGACTCTGGACTTTGCACATGCCTTTCAAACTGCTACATAAGACAAAATGGAGAGGGGCGGCATACAAATCCAATAAATAAATAAATAAATAAATAATAAATAAAATTTCCCAATTTTTGGCATTTTTTTGCTTCCATGCATGCACTGAAGCAAAAGATAGCCAAAAATCGGGAAAAATGGCTGCTGCTGCAGTTCAGAGGCCTCTCGGAGCAAAAGTAAAGCCTTTTCTTCAGTAAGAGACTTCCGGCTCCCCCACCACTCGTTCCGGCCGCCCCCGCCCATTCCCCGCCACATCCCCTCCATTCGTTCCGGCTGCCTGTTTAGCGCAGACTGCAGCCTTGAACCCGCACTGACATTTCCACCCTCTTTTAGGAGGGAAAAAGGTATGTATTATACTCTGAAAAACTTCATTTAGCTAGAAATTCAAACACCAGCCTATTACGGAGGCCTTCGTGTAGGGAGCAGCAAAGGCTAACATCTAAAAATAAGCAATAAAAAAGACAAACACTGCCTATGACTAACTAATCCTATCATGTAAATATTTAGGCTGTAATCGCCACATGATGAAAACCAAATAGCAATACAAAGTAACTATTTGAGATTCAAATTAATAGTTAATTATTCCATTGTTTTTTAATTTTTTAAGAGGCCAATAATTCTGATGGCAATAGACATCAAAGCTCATTACACAAAAACATTAAGAGCAGAGGCATAAAGTAATTAATCTCCTTGATTTTAAGTTTTGAAGTTTCTATTTTTACAAAATAGATCTAAGCTATTCTTCAGAATCCTGATGAGAAGAATTTATTTATTTTATTGCATGCATAAGTCACTGAACTCACAGGCAGCTACACAGGTTAAGTTAAAACTTCAATTTCTTTCTTCTTTCTTCTTTTTTTTAATTTTTAATTTTTCTTCTTCTCTCTTTCTCCCCCTTTTTCTCTCTGTTCTTTTAGCTTTTCCTCTTTATTTTCTTCCCTTATGTAAGTGTGTATTTTGTTTTATAACTGCGTACTCTAAATTCATATATATTTGTACCAATATTTACATAGTCCTTTTCTTTCTGTATCCCTTCCGCTATTTATCTTCAATAAAGATTATATTTTATTAAAAGTTAAAAAAATACAAATACAAATAAAACTTCAATTGTACGGGGGAAAATATGTCAGTGCATATACTGTATGTCTCGTATTATTTTAAAATGAATATCAGAATTTGGTGACAATAATCATTCATGGAATAATCTGCAAATGATTTTCTGCTTGTCAAAAAAATATAAAGAGTGGAAAAACATAAACAGTTATAGAAAGATGTAGAGGCCATTAGGTGGCAGCATCTTGCTGGCCTTGTCTGGGATTGAAAACTAACTGGAATTGGACCAGATTAACACTGGGATGAGAATCTTTCAGGGAGTACAATGACAGGTCACTAGATTGGGAAATAAATAATAAAAAGTCACAATAAACTATTTCTGTACTGTTGCAAAGAAAATTGCATGGTTAGTTCCACAACATTATCAAAATTTAACTGGGCTCATAGGATACTTTCATTTTTTTAATATAAATGTATTGCTAGAAAGAAGAAAGGGAGATTAAAAATGCATCTCCAGAGAAGGACCAGAGTTGCATTAGCACTTATACAGCACTTTGCAGTGCTATAAAGCCCTCTCTAAGCAGTCCTAAGAAATCAGTAAGGGGCGTGTATAAGTGCACCAGCATGCCTTTCATCCTCTGTCCTAATGTTTCTCTCTTACTAGTATCACTGGGCGAAAACACTCTCAACAGCAGTGAATGTGGGAGAGATTTTGGAGTCTTAGTGGACAATAAACTAAACATGAGCCAACAATGTGCAGCGGCGGCTAAAAAAGCCAACACAATCTTAAGCTGCATAAACAGAGGAATAAACTCCAAGACAAGGGAGGTGCTAATACCACTCTATAATGCCCTAGGTAGTCCACACCTAGAGTACTGCATTCAGTTTTGGTCTCCACACCACAAAAGAGACATTGATATTCTAGAAAAAGTGCAGAAGAGAGCAACCAGAATGATAAAGGGACTAGACACTAAAACAGACGAGGAAAGGTTTCAAGAATTGGGCATGTAGCAAAGAGGAGATCCAGCGGGGACATGAAAACCTGATAGGCTGCCACAGGGACGAGGGGAACACATTATTTTCCAAAGCACCAAAGAGCAACGTTTGGAACCTGTCCAAGGAAAGATTCAACCTGGAAATAAGGAGGAACTTTCTGACTGTGAAAGTGATCAACCAGTGGAACGGCTTGCCCGCAGAGGTGGTGAACACTCCAGCACTAGTGACCTTCAAGAAAAGACTGGACTGCCATTGGATTAGTGTGATGTAGGGTCTCCTGCACCAGCAGGGGGTTGCACTAGATGACCTGCAAGGTCCCCTCCAACTCTAATAATAAATAAACAAACAAGCAAACAAACAAACAAATAAATAAGTAAGTAAATAAATCATGCATATAAACATTGTTATATTTTTGTATACTGCCAATACTGACTGACTGACTAACTGACTAACTAAACAAAACAAACAAACAAACAAACAAAAATTTAGAGAGTCAGCATATTGCCTGCAACAATCTAGGTCCTCATTTTACCAATCTCAGAAGGTTGGAAGGATGAGCTGGTGAGTATTGAACCCTTGGCAGTCAGTAGAGTTAGTCTGCAATACAGAATAGGATAGGATAGGATAAGCAGCAAGCTTATTTATTTATTTTTTATTTATTTATTTTGTCCAATACATAATACACATTGAAGAGAATAGATATGTAATAATATAAATAAAGAAAAGAATAGAAGAAAAGATATAAAAGTATAGGTGAACATATTTGAAGGAAGAAAAGATAAATGAGATAAGGAGAGACAATTGGACAGGGGACGGAAGGCACACTGGTGCACTTATGCAGTGAACAGTCTGTAGAGAATCTCTACAGACTTTCACGAACATATTTTGCATTGCCCCCTTGCAGGGGCTGAGAGTGAATGATTGGCCCAAGGCCACTCAGCTGGCTTTATGACTAAAGTGAGACTAGAATTCACAATTTCTAGCCTAAAATCTTAATCACCCGATCAAACTAGAACTCATAATTTCTAGCCTGAAATCATAACCATCCCATCAAACTGGATCTCGCTGCTTGGAAGTTACACTACATTTTAGCTTAATGCATGTAGACCTATTCCTATAACAGAAATAATAGGTGAAGTTCAACTTTTTACACTTGAATCAGTTTGGATGGGAAAGAAAGATCATTTACAAACTTAGCCAGGAAGTTTGGGCATGAGACAAGCCATACAAATGATAGAAAAGAGAAGTGTGGAAATTCTCCCCCAAACATTCTTTTTTTTAAAAAAAGTTTACATTTAGATTCAGGAACACAACAATTCCAGCATCAGCCAGAAATGCAAGCTGTATTTACTTGTATAATAATATGTTTCTTATGATCAAAATGGCAATGACATACTTTCCTAAAGAAAACATAAAATGTTTACATAGCAGCATAACTTTAGGAAGATTCTGGCAAAGGAAGATATAGATACAGCAACTTCAGAGGTTTCTTTACGGTGTAAAAAAATAGCAAGAAATGAGCTGTATTTTGAAGCAAGACGATAGCTTTGCAAGGAGACAGATTTAAAAAAGCAATTATAACATAATAATTATTAACTCGCTTTCAGAAATTTCAGATGAATGAATCTTACATTAAAATGTAGGTTGTAAATTACTGTATATCAATCAGAAAAAACAATGCTACATCTGCTTTTGCTACTATTTGAAGGAGGCTTGTAATTAATTTTAATTAATTTAAAGTTAAAATTGTTTTTTTATTTTAAAAACTTTTTTGTCTTGGCGTGCCACTTTGTGAAAATCTATTCAAAGATCAAATGTGGTCCTAGACTTTAAAAGAACATTATTAAATTAGGAATCACCTTGCATTAGGTGTTTCCTAATTTTTGCACCTTATGTAAAATGTTGAGTCAGAATATTCATTGCCGAAAATTATCCTTCCCATGAAAATATTGTCTGTTCTCTGCCTTCATTTTTGTTTCTATTTCTATTTCACTTATTTGTTCCATTATATGAGTAGGGGCCCATGCCATATCAATTCTAGACCATGTCTTATGTGGATTGGAATAAAAAGTATACTGTTTATCTTTTAAATGCTGCTCTCGCCATACGTCTTTTAATGCCAATTCTGTTCTCATTTTCCAAAATGATGCCGGTAATATTACCTTTTTTTTCTTTTCTTTTCTTTTCCCATTATAATCCATTTGGTCATCTGATATTGCATTAAAGTCTCCTATTATTATCATATTTTCAATTGATAACTCATTAATTTTCTCATGTAGGTCTTTATAGAATTGTTTTTGATTATCATTTGGTGCATAAATTGAGACAATTGTTAAAGGTTTTATTTCTAAATCTAATTGTACTATCAAAATCCTTCCATCACCATCATTATATATTTCTTTGGATTCAATTAAATCATCAATATACATTGCTACACCTCTTTTCTTTTGATTGGCCAAACTTGTGTATAATTTTCCCAATTTTGCCTTCATTTTTATTTGTGTTGAACTTCCGGTTGATCTGACAGCAAGAATGGTTGGAAAATAGTGACCTCTACCAAGCCTTGCAAAATCCAGCCAGTAATTGATATTGGAGACCCTACGGGGTCATAGTCAACTTGTAGAGGCTGTGGAGGAAGGAAAGGCACTTCGGTGGCCATGAGGAACTCACAATTTCCTTGTTCAGTCCAAAGCAAGCTCCCCTGAATGGCAACAGGGATGATGGCCATTTTTGGCAGTCACAAAGCTGCAACAAATATTTTAGCTGCTGTTGCTGCTCAAAAAATCACTCTGAGGTCCAAACAATAGCACCTGCAATGGAGCAGCTCTGTCCTTCATCGCTGCCAGGAGACCAAAAGAAAGAAGGGGAAACTCTCCTGCCAGTAGGCTAGGAGCATCCAGAGCCATTGATTTAGATTTGAAAATCTGGTGTTCAAAATGGCACCAGTCTGTCTCTGCTGAGCAGGAAGGCTCTCCGCTCCCAGCATCAAGCCGCTAATCACCAACATGGAGTATAGTTCACTTAGAGCAGGGACTCTATATTTGGCACTCAAAGTTTTGCCCATCTGTTCCTCTTGACACTGCCATGAGCAAAAGTGTTGGGGAAGCTACCTGCTCCCAGTGTCAAATATCTAATCACAACTGAGGAGTATAGCCGACTCAGGGCAGGGACTCTGGCTGATTCTCTTTATCTTTTCTCTCAACCCATAAAGGAGAGTCCAAGTACTTTAATCAGTTGGTAACGAATTGAGTTAAAAAGAGAAATGTCCTTTTAGCTCGACTGAGTTAAAAGAACTGATCCACCAGGGGAGCAGAGGAGTTAAACTGACAGAAGTTAATCTCCCATGCTTAGATTCTCCAAGCAGTGCACAGGAGAACAACCCTGACTGTTCTTTAGAAGGCCAGATCTGAAGATGATACTCAAATACTTTGGCCACCTAATGAGAAGGAAGGACTCACTGGAGAAGAGCCTAATACTGAGAACGGTTGATAAACAGGTGATAATTTTGCATTACCTGCAGTCTTCAAACATTCGTTAAAGGTAGCCCCATGTAGGGGGCATTGCAGTAATCAAACTGCAAGGTAATAAGGGTGTGAGCAACTGTGAGAAGAGACTCTGTCCAATTAAGGCTGCAACTGGTGCACCAGACAAACCCGTGCAAACGCCTCCCTTGCCACAGCTGAGAGGTGGTGTTCTAAGCTTAGCTGTGGATTGAGGACACTCAAGTCAAAGCTACCCCCCAGGGTAATTGACAGACAGATGGGATTGTCCTTGTCCCTCTTGTCGGGGTTGAGCCTGTTAGCTCCCATCCAAACTCTAACAGCCTCCAGACACCGACGCATCATTTCCAGTAATATGTTGGAAGTATCAGTAGAACAGCACATCCCCTCTTGCGCAAAGATAGCAACAGCGCATAGATTTATATAGCACTTCACAGTTCTTTACAGCCTTCTCTAAGTGGTTTACAGAGTTGGCATATTGGCCTCAACAATGTGGATCCTCATTTTACTGACCTCAGAAGGATAGATGGCTGAGTCAATCTGGATTGAACTTTTGACAGTGTGCAGAAATAGCCTGCAGTGTGGCTCAAAGATGGACTAATGTTATGAAGTATGGTAGCTCGGTCCTGTAAGAAAAACAGATACTCAAAGCTGAAGGTGCAATCTTCCCCAGCATGGGTATTTATATTAAATGTGTGTGTGTGTGTGTGTGTGTGTGTGTGTGTGTGTGTGTGCAAGTAAATTAACATCAAGACACAACAAAACCTCAATCCTTTTTATATATGTTCCAATATATGTTAAAATAAGTAGCACTTCTGTCACATGTTGGCAGCTGTTCTTGACTTTTCTCACTCCCAACACTCCACTGTAGATATCCCAATCTCCATCATCTTTTACCAGAGCCAAGTGCTAAGTTCAGCCCTGATCCTTTGGCATCTCTTCTCCCAAATCTAAATTCCCAGGGTTTGAGAAAGAACAGTGTTACCCGATTCAGAAATCTCTATCATTTATGAGTCTGATAAAGCTTCTGTCATTCAGATCTTGGGGATCAGAGATGCTTTCATGCTTTGCTAAGACTGAGAGAACAAGTACTGAATACTGTACATAGTCCCATCTTCTCATACTAGTTGAAATATTCTGTTGTAGATGAATGTTGTATAGTTTAAGTATTATTTGTGGTTTACTGATGGCTATTATCAGGAGTCTGATTCTTTTGAACTGGAGGTTCCAGAAATTCCTGGACATGTTATGCACGTAAAAAAGGTGGTTCACTGCTTAATAATGCTATAAAAACATATGCACAGGTACCAATTATTTTTATCATCAAGGTTAGAGATGTTTCATATATACATGTCAAAGCAAAATTTCAGGGTGATGGATATGAACTAAATATTCTTAAACTATTTCTGCAATGTGTAACAGTCATTTCTCACGCTCTTTGACAACTTGCTTTAGCAGCTCTCTTGCTTTCATTAATTCAATGAGGCACCTTGGATTATTATCTGAAAATAGATTCAGTTGCTGTCACTATGGTGCACCAAAGCCAAAGCCCAAACCACAGGTAACATCTGAACTGCACCAAATATATCTATTTCCATGCTTATAATAAAGACTAAAAACGGTGGGATGAATCTTGTGGTGTGCTTATTTTTAAACTTCATCTATAGCAATCATAGTAAATAATGATGCATAACTTTATGTATATTATATGTCACAAATATTGTGAAACTGATTTATGCTTGTATACTCCAGATCAGGGGTCCCCAAACTTTTTACACAGGGGGCCAGTTCACTGTCCCTCGGACTGTTGGAGGGCCGGACTATAAAAAAAACCCCTATGAACAAATCCCTATGCACACTACACATACCTTATTTAAAGTAAAAAACAAAATAGGAACAAATACAATATTTAAAATAAAGAAGAAGTAATAATTAATTAATTAATAATTAAGTAATTAAGTAATTTATACTTCTTTATTAACAAGTAAACTTAAACTTAAATCAACAAACTCCATTTCTCCTTCCTTCCCTCCCTCCCTCCTTCCTCTCCACTTCTCTCTTCCCTCTTACTTTTCTCTCATTTGTTTCATTTTCCTCTCCCTCGTTCCTTCCCTCCATCATTTTCTCATTTTTCTCTTTTTCTCTCTCGCTTTCCATCTCTCCCTCTTCCTTTCTCTCTCCCTCTCTATATCTCCCTCTTTCTCTTTCTTTCTCTATCTCTTCTCTCTTTCTCTCACTCACTCTCTTTCTAACTCTCCCTCTTTGTATCTCTCACACTTTCTCTCTCTCCCCCTCTCTCCCCCTCTTTCTATTTCTCCCTTTCTATCTCTCCTCTTCATTTCTCTCTCCCTCTCTATTTCTCCCTCTTATTATATCGATCGGTAAAATCTTGTTTGCTGCCGCGGGCCGGTTAAAAGACCTCAGCGGGCTGCATCTGGCCCACGGGCCGTAGTTTGGGGACCACTGCTCCAGATCATATACTGCAAATAATTTAGATTAATAAACTTACCAAATGTGTGATTATGGAAAGAAGGAGAAATAATAAGAAAGAAATTCATTTTATGAAGTACAGTGGTACCTCTACTTACAAACTTGACCAGGTTCTTAAGTGGAAAAGTTTGTAAGAAGAAGCAATTTTTCCCATAGGAATCAACGTAAAAGCCAATAATGCATGCGATTGAGGAAACCACAGGGAGGGTAGAGGCCCTATTTACTCCCAGGAGATTCCTAGAGAGGCCCCACGGAGGCTTCTCCCCACCTTTTCAGGCCCTGTTTCCTCCCAAGATATTCCTAGAGAAGTCCCATGGAGGCTTCTTCCTGCCTTTTCCGGTTACAGTTTCGGAGGCTCGGATTTGTAAGTAGAAAATGGTTTTTGAGAAGAGGCAAAAAAAATCTTGAACATCCTTTTCTTATCTAGAAAAGTTCGTAAATAGAGGTGTTCTTAGGTAGAGGTACCGCTGTATATAGGTAAGCAGGTCCTAATTTTAAATACTAGCTCAAAGATGGGTATCTTTGTTTTACAGCCCAATTTGTGCATGTATGTACAAATGCAGGTTATTTTATGCAGACCATTCCACAAAGATAAGTCATTATTTTCTTGTTTTGACTTGATGCAAATTGTCTGGTATCTTGATGATGTCACAATGCATGTGAATCCTGTGCCTTGCAATCTGGACTTGCCCTTCAGCTTCCTCTCATTCTAACAGATGTCTTCTCTTTCCCCTATTCTCTACCCTAGTCACCAAAAACAACTTGTCTTGATAGTACCCTGTTTCTCCCCAGGCAAAATCACAGCCTTTCTTACTTATCATTAAGAGGTGGAAGCTCATTCTTGAGCCCACCACATAGAATACATTGCCAGTTGCCTAAGGCAAAACAATGTATTGTTATTCTGCCCACACAATGCAGTTTCCTTCTTGGGCATTGCTACTCCTATGAAATCTTTGACATATATCAGCTCTTGGACTTCTCTCAGAGCAGGAAGAGTGATGAAACATCACATCTCTTGGAACATGGAATTAATTATTGAGATTTGCTTTGCTCTGTCAAGTTAAACAGGTGATAATAAACTTTCCCAATGTTGTAATTGTTTGACACAGATTACCAAGGAGAGGAAATTAGAGACACTTTCCGTTCTGCTTTGCAATATTGTTTGAATTTGTAATGAATAAGTAAAAACGTTGTTTTTCCTGATAAAGGTCCTGGCTCAATGAATTTTTGCAACATATACACTGCTAAAATAAAATAAAATAAAATAAAGGGAACACTTAAACAACACAACATAACTCCAAGTAAATAAAACTTCTGTTAAATCAAACTCTCCACTCAATTTGACATGCTGTTGTGCACATTGAAATTTGTACGGAACAAAGTATTCAATAAGAATATTTCATTCATTCAGATCTAGGATGTGTTATTTGAGTGTTCCCTTTATTGTTTTTTGGGGGGCAGTATATTTAGAATAGAATAACAGAGTTCGAAGGGACCTTGGAGGTCTTCTAGTCCAACCCCCTGCTTAGGCAGAAAATCCTACACCACTTCAAACAAATGGTTATCCAACATCATCTTAAAATCTTCTAGTGTTGGAGCATTCACAACTTCTGGAGGTAAGTTGTTCCACTGATTAATTGTTCCAACTGTCAGGAAATTTCTCCTTAGTTCTAAGTTGCTTCTGTTCTTGATTAGTTTCTACCCATTGCTTCTTATTCTACCCTCAGATGCTTTGGAGAATAGATTGACTCCCTCTTCTTTGTGGAATCCCCTGAGATATTGGATTTGCTTTGCTTATCTTAATAAATTAGCATCATGCCATGTTCTGCTGATTTTGGTGTGTGCTTATTGAAGTTCTGCACTTTAACATTTACTACACCATGATTTCAAGAAGTCTTCATTTATTCATTATTTTTTTGCTTTTAAAAGGATTGAAATTACAGAACTGAGAGAGCATGCCTGCAAGGCATCTCTCATTATATCTATCCCACTGATGCCTGTCTTCATACTGGCAATTAGCAGCTTTCCTGTGCTGTCATTGTATTTGATTGCATTATGTGTTTCCTGGTGAACAACAACAACTGAAGATTGACTTTTTATGTCATAAAATTAGATTCACGTACTGGTGGATATATGTGAAAACAATGAGCATACTCACAGACCATGCTTACAGATCAATTTTATGTTTTATTTTTGCTGGTAGTCCTACCTGTGTAATAATTGAAATTACTGGAGAATGGAGGAATACTTCAGTGGAATTTAAGTTCCTAAAAGCATTAAAAAGCAATCCAGATTCTGAAATTACTTGAATACAGTATAACAGAGTTGGAAGGGACCTTGTATGTCATCTAGTTTAACCTATTGCTCAAGCAGGGGACCCTATACCAGTGGTTCTCAACCATTCTAATGCCGCAACCCCTTAATATAGTGCTTCATGTTGTGATGACCCCCAACTATAAGTCTAGTGCCAACTCTCCCAACAGAGCTTTAAGCTAATTGGCTGGAAGGTCAGAGGGACACCCCCACTGTAAACGCCTGATTGGTCAGATCATAAAAATATGTCCAAGGCGCCAGAATAGAAGCGTTATTTCCTAACACCATGGGAATTTTGTCTTTCCCCATGGTCTTAGGCAATCCATATGAAATTATCATTTGACCCCCCCCCCAAAGGGATCCCGACCCCCAGGTTGAGAACCACTGCCCTATACAATTTTTGACAAATAGCTGATCAGTCACTTCTTCTGAAGGCAATATTTTCACTGTCAGAAAATTTCTCCTTATTTCTAGTTGATCAGTTTCTATCCATTGTTCCTTGTCTGGCCTTCAGGTGTTTTGAGAAACAGATTGTTCCCCTCCTCTCTGTGACAGCCCCTCAAATTTTAGAACACTGCTGTCATGTCACCCCGATCTTTCTCTTCACTAGATTAGCCATGCCCAGTTCTTGCAACTGTTCTTCATATGTTTTAGCCTCTAGCCACCTAATCATCTTTATTGCTCTTCTCTGTGCTCTTACTATAGGCTCAACATCTTTTTTTATAATGTGATGGTTGGTGAATAAGAGTATAAGAAACTTGTTCAAATTTCTTTCCGAATCGAATTGGAAGAACCTGGGTCTCTTGTTTTCAAATGGGAAAGTGAAGTTGATTTGTTTTTCTTCTAAATATTCATTGGTGTCCTTACTCTCAAGACAGCTAAGTATATGATTCTATGACATGGAAGCAGCTGCAGCTCCGTCATCATATAAATTAGAACTGTGCAAAGCATTTGAATGAGCTTCTTTCCTTTAAAATCATTCAAGCAGCTGCTCTTTCGCAAGGCTCATGCAGCTGCTTCAAACACTGTTGCTGGCGGTCTCCAAACAGCTGTATATGTGTACGTTCATGCAGAGACCGCCAGCAACAAGCATTTGACGAGCTTTGCAGAGAGCACCCCTGCTTTCATAATTTGAAGTGTGGTGCTTTGTTCACATTACTGCATGCATGATCCAAACCACTTTGTACAAATGTTTTGCATAGCTCTGGTGCATAAACTTTGCACAGCGAAGGTCCTAGATTTGATCTAATCTTTGAGAAAATAAGGTAGAAACAGATAGCATATATTTCAGTAAAGAAATGTTTACAGAATTGCTGCATGTAAAACACTGTGAGTTTCATAGATGTCCTAATTAGTAAAAAATAAAATTCTGTGTTGCTAAAAACAGCAGAAAAATGTCACAAAAATTAGAATAAAACTTGTATCAAGTAAGAGCAGCACAACAATGAAACCCAAAGCAAGATAAAACAATTGTACCATTTATAAGAACTATGAATCCTATATAAAAGGAATATTTAGAAGTAGATAGAAATACTATATAATTTATTTTTCTTATTGATAAATTCTATTATCTGTCTGTCTGTTTGTCCTTCCATATCTGTCTGTCTGTCTGTCTGTCTGTCTACCCATCTATCCATCTATCCATCTATCTATCTATCCATGCACCCATGCATGCACCCATGCATGCACCCACCCATGCATCCACCCACCCATGCATCCACCCACCCATGCATCCACCCATCCATGCATCCACCCATCCATGCATCCATCCATGCATCCTTGCATGCATGCATCCATCCTCCATCCATGCATTCATCCATCATCTATCTATCTATCTATCTATCTATCTATCTATCTATCTATCTATCTATCTATCTATCTATCTATCTATCTATCTATCCTGAGAGTAGTCATGATTTATGTGCTTGCATCAGATATCTCGACCAAGTAGTACTTAATTGTGGAATTTGCGTGATTGTCCCATTGTGATATCTATTGTTGTGAGCCACCCCGAGTCTTCGGAGAGGGGCGGCATACAAATCTAATAAATTATTAATTATTATGATTATCTTCATGGTTTGATGGGTATGGTGGCCAAATTATTACAGCTTCTTTATTTGGAATCACAAGTTGCTGTTCCTACTGCTTAGAACAGTGGCGCAACCTTTTGGGCACCATGGACTAGTTCCATGAGAAAGATTTTTCTTCTGCCTGCATCTTGTGCATGTGCCCTTGCTTCTCTGCACAGTCTAGTTGCTGGCATGACACACCCCTGGATTGCCACAGGCTGGGGGTTGGGACCCCTGGTTAAGATTGTGTTTTAAAAAGAAGGTGGTTTTTTTTTAAGTGTTTTGATGGCAAATTCTATGTAACATAATAGAAATAAATTGCATATGATAGTGTACCATTAAATACTTTGCATAAACTGTATGGAGTTTAGCTATTTATTTACAAGGCTTCTCTCTCTGTCTCAGAAGAAATTCAATAATATCAATTACATCTCTATAGATCTCTGTTAAACCAATTACAATTAATTTAACTGCAGCTAAATGTTTAGACATAAATGTTCCAGTTAGGGTTTAAAGTATAATTTATATGCATGGTTGCACAGTAGTCCAGAGCCACTTATCTAGTTTTATAGGACAATAATTGTGAGAAGGACAATGAAAGCCACAGTTACAACATATATGCACTAAAACACAAATCCAGATAACCTCACACAGGGAAGCAAATCTAGAATAGCTAATGCAATAGCACTTAAAGTTAAATACAGCTTCACAATGCTTTACTGCCCTCTCTAAGCAGTTTATAGGGTAAACATATTAGCCCCAATGTTCAGGGTGGAAGACTGAGTCAATCTCGAGCTGGTGAAAATCAAATTGTTGAACTACAGGCAACCAGCAGGCAGCAGAAGTAGCCTGCAGTACTGCACTGTGCCACCACAATTCAGAGAAATTACGATCCTGGACCAGGTCAGAGTTAGTTTCATAATCCAGGTCAACATATGTTAGAAACATAGAAACATAGAAGACTGACGGCAGAAAAAGACCTCATGGTCCATCTAGTCTGCCCTTATACTATTTCCTGTATTTTATCTTACAATGGATATATGTTTATCCCAGGCATGTTTAAATTCAGTTACTGTGGATTTACCAACCACGTCTGCTGGAAGTTTGTTCCAAGGATCTACTACTCTTTCAGTGAAATAATATTTTCTCACGTTGCTTTTGATCTTTTCCCCAACTAACTTCAGATTATGTCCCCTTGTTCTTGTGTTCACTTTCCTATTAAAAACACTTCCCTCCTGAACCTTATTTAATCCTTGAACATATTTAAATGTTTCGATCATGTCCCCCCTTTTCCTTCTGTCCTCCAGACTATACAGATTGAGTTCATTAAGTCTTTCCTGATACGTTTTATGCTTAAGACCTTCCACCATTCTTGTAGCCTGTCTTTGGACCCGTTCAATTTTGTCAATATCTTTTTGTAGGTGAGGTCTCCAGAACTGAACACAGTATTCCAAATGTGGTCTCACCAGCACTCTATATAAGGGGATCACAATCTCCCTCTTCCTGCTTGTCATACCTCTAGCTATGCAGCCAAGCATCCTCCTAGCTTTTCCTACTGCCCGACCACACTGCTCACCCATTTTGAGACTGTCAGAAATCACTACCCCTAAATCCTTCTCTTCTGAAGTTTTTGCTAACACAGAACTGCCAATGCAATACTCAGATTGAGGATTCCTTTTTCCCAAGTGCATTATTTTACATTTGGAAACATTAAACTGCAGTTTCCATTGCTTTGACCATTTATCTAGTAAAGCTAAATCATTTACCATATTACAGACCCCTCCAGGAATATCAACCCTATTGCACACTTTAGAGTCATCGGCAAATAGGCAAACCTTCCCTACCAGACCTTCCCCTATGTCACTCACAAACATATTAAAAAGAATAGGACCCAGAACAGACCCTTGTGGCACACCGCTTGTAACCTGTCTCTGCTCAGAATACTCGCCAATGTTAACTTGAAATCTTAAAAGTATATATTGCTATACAATATTTCTATATTTTTGCTGCTGATTTCCAAAGTCAATTTCTAATGGATTATTAAATGGTTGTAAATTATAGAAGTCCGTTCTATATTAGTTGGTTCTAAACCAGATGGGAAGAAATTCTACGATCTGCAAAGAGGATTATTTGTGTATAACCAGTTAGGACTATGTTCCAATGCTTGTTAGATAGTCTTCAAATCTTTGCTTTTAGACCAGTTGCTCTAACATCTGTCATTATGAAAAACTTTGAAAGGCTAGTGATGTACCACTTGAAAACCATCAAGGATCCACTGTTAGGCTCCCTGCAATTTGCATACCGAGCAAACAAATGATGCTGTTAATATGGCTCTGCACTTCATTATACAACATATTGAATCTTGAATCTTCAAAGACCTATGCAAGGGTCCTTTTTGTAGGCTTTAGTTCAGCATTCAACACCATGATACTGGACATTTTTCTAACTAAACTAAATCAACTAGCGGTACCTGAACACACTTGTAAGTGGATCACAAGCTTCCTAACAGACAGGAAGCAGCAGGTGAAGCTAGGAAAAATCACATCAGATGCCTGTACAATTAGCACAGGGCCCCCCAAGGCTTTGTATTCTCATTGCTTCTCTCTATATACCAATGACTGCATCTCAAATGATCCATCTGTTAAACTACTGAGGTTTGCAGATGATACAACAGTGATTTGTCTCATTCAAGACAATGATGAAAGTGTGTACAGACGGGAGGTTGAACAACTAGCCTCGTGGTACAACCAGAACAGACTGGAACACACTCAAAACTGTATAAATGGTGGGAGACTTTAGGAGAAACCCTCCCATTTTACCACCTCCTACAATATAGACAGCATGGTATCAACAGTAGAGACCTTCAAATTTTTAAGTTCTATCATATCTGAAGACCTAAAATGATCACCTAACATCAAAAAGCCATCAAAAAAGTACAACAAAGAATGTGCTTTCAGCACCAACTCAGGAAGATCAAACTGTCCAAGGAGCTGCTGATTCAGTTCTACAGAGGAATCATTGAGTCTGTCATCTGCACCTCCATAACTGTCTGGTTTAGTTCTGCAACACAATAAGACAGACAGAGACTTCAGGAATAATAAGAATTGCAGGGAAAAAAATTACTGCCATCCTGCCTTCCATGGAGGACCTATATACTGCATGAGTCAAAAAGAGGGCGGTGAAAATATTTATGAACTTCTCACATCCTGCACATAGTTTCAGCTCCTCAAAATGTCACTATAGAGCACTGCACACAAAGACAACTAGACACAATAACATTTTTTCCTGAATGCTATACACTCTGCTAAACAAATAACTTTCTCACCACTGTCAAACTATTCACTAATAGCATTACTATTACTACAAGTTTTTCTCATGATTCCTATCACCCATCTCGTCCCACTTATGACTAGATTGTAACCTGTTGCTTGTATCCTTATGATTTATATTAATATTGATTTTTTTCTGATTGCTTATTTGAACCCTATGACAATCATTAAATGTTGTACCTCATGATTCTTGACAAATTTAATTTAATTTAATTAACTGCTTATATTAATTGGATTTAACTATGTTATTGTACACTGTTTTGGTTACTGATATGTTGTGAGCCGTCCCAAGTCCACAGAGAGGGGAGGGGGAGCATACAAGTTCAATCAATACATAAATGAATAAATAAATGAATGAATGAATGAATGAATAAATAAATAAATAAATAAATAAATAAATAAATAAATTTGTTGTTGTTAGCCGCCCCGAGTCTACAGAGAGGGGCGGCATACAAATTCAATAAAATAAATAAATAAATAAATGTATCTTTTCTTTTATGTACACTGAGAGCATATGCACCAAAGACAAATTCCTTGTGTGTTCAATCACCCTTGGCTAATAAAGAATTCTATTCTATTCTATTCTATCTATTCCATTCCATTCTATTCTACTCACTTACTGTATTCTATTCTATTCTATTCTTTTCTATTCTATTCTATTCTTTTAAAAAATGGATTAGTTGAAACCAAGAGCTAGTTCTGATAATCGAGGATTCCTACAAAAGGCTTCAAAATACACATTAGTCCTGTTGGGTTCTTACATGTATCTTCAGCAGCCCAATTGCATGGCAGCAGAACTGTACAATAGTCCTAGATAGATCTTCTGCTTGAACTCTGCTATCACCTGAAGATTGGAAAAAGGAACCTCACTCACAGATCATCTGAGGTTTCTCTGGGCAAAGCAGACTACCTTTTCCTCCTCTTTTAGTGACTTCCTTGTTTGTGGTGGATTTATATGTAGTTGACTCACCTAAGTAACTTCATGCTGTATACACGCAGTGGTTAATAAAATAAAAAATGCTATCAATTCCCTGAAACAAACAACTTATACATAAATAAAAATCAAGTTGTTGTATCTGCCAGAATGCTAAAAGATAACCCTGAAATATCATTTGCCCATTGAATAGATTTTTATTTAAAATCTTTCTCTACATAACAATAGAAAAACTATGATAATTAATTTTAGGATCAATGGTTTTTAAACAATTTAAGATGAAAATAAAAACATATATGAATCCATTTTTCTACTCCCTTTTTTGGCAGTGGCTGATTTCAAATAATATAATTAAATTTGCATAAACTGACATTAACAAATTTGATATCCTAATAACTCGAGAGGTCTACATTTTAAGCAATTCATTATATAAGTGCAATTAGAAATTATGCTGCTTCATTTGAATAGCTATTGGTTTCAAAGCATTGAAAATTAATCAAAACTGACTCTGATGTCTTGCTAGTGGATTTCCCAGTTGATTTTAATTGGCTCCTGAAACAGAAACCTAGACTTGATTTAATTTTCAATCTCATCCAGAAGACATCTCCAATTATGTAAACAACTTGTTTTAAATTGTCCACAGAGCTCTTCAAATATCAGTAAACCTAACTGTAGGTTTCCTATTGAAGACTTTTTAATGGCTATAAAATCAAGCTACTGGTAAGGAGGAGTGGGGGAGCCCATCTCTGGAGTGGAAGAGGGCCGAGATATTCCGGTTGTGCTGGAGAGAGGCAGACATAGGGTAGGCCGCTCGCGGGGAAGAAGGTGTTTTGACCTCTGAACAGTGATAAATCTTAAGTACCATTTAAATTTTTTTCCTAACCATTATCTTTCTAAATTACTTTGTTTTCCCATAAGTTGGAAAAAGGGTTTTCTTTTTCAGGAAGGTATCAACAATAAAATGTTTAGTATAGTGCTGAATCCAAATGATGCCACGTAGAATGATCTGAAAACTATAGACATAATGCAATGTACTTGTGATATATTGTTTTATTTAAGAAGCAAAGCTTACAAAGATAACATGTCTTTTATGCAATCACAGCTGAAGAAACAGTACCTAAGCTGGACCAATGTACTATTAGCCTCATTATTTCATGCTGAACCAAAACATCTTGGATAAATACAATATGCCATTTTTTTTCCTGGCAAGTCTAGAATCAGGGTCTACAAATAAATAATACAATTTTGGGATCAATAAATCCATGTTCAAGTAAAGGCACAGATGGCAGGAATTTTTTTCTTCCTACTCCAAGTACAACAACAATAACATAGCATAAATCCATTAATATATTCATCATTAAACACAATTTCCTATATTGCTATCTATAAATTTAATGAATATTATTAATAATACTGGATTAAAATGTTCTGATTATATTGAACATTTCACTACTGAGAGCAAATAGGTATTTACAGAATTGAATTCAATGCATAACCGGCATACATAAATCTTGTTAATATATCTGGAACAATGATGACATCCAGGACAGCTAGAGAGTTTCAGATAGTTATATCAGATTCACCTTATATGCAAACAGGATGCTTTTCATGATAGGCAGTTATATGCTGCATAGGATATCACTACATATTTTACCTTTCAGCAATGTTTATTTTAAAGTGGGTGTTGCATATGGTTTTTTAAATAATAGATTCTAATGAATTCAGAATTTTTTAAAAATTGCAACAGCATCAATTAACAATAGTTGAAGTTGTCAGAAGAGCAAGAACCAGAACTTTGTATCTCCCTTGACACCCAAAGCAGTAAGGGAGGAAGAGGAGAAAGAAGGAGAAGGAGAAAGAGAAAGAAGGGGAGGGGGAGGAAGAGGAAGAGAAAGAAGAAGAAAGAAGAAGAAAGAAGGAAGAGAAAGTGGAAGAGGAAGAAGAAGAAGAGGAAGAGGAAGAGGAAGAAGAAGAAGAAGAAGAAGAAGAAGAAGAAGAAGAAGAAGAAGAAGAAGAAGAAGAAGAAGAAGAAGAAGAAATTGCATCAAATGTGAAACACCCATGTGGAAATTCGCCATCAATTATACCAATGACCTAAGCTGGCCTATTACAACATCTGATGTTACTGGTGTGGAAAATGTCACTCTGAGTTTAAGGACTTTTGGGGCTTTACTGTCAGATTAGCTGCATTTTTAACACCTTTTGCCTTGATCCAATATTATTTTGACAAACATTACTTCTTTTTTATTCTGCTACTTCCATTATTTTAGAAATTATATGACCCTACTTTAAAAAAAAGAAGTAGGAAGTAAACAACATTAAAAATGAAGTAGGAAGTAAACAACATTAAAAACGGTTTGCTTTAAGAAGTACTGTATGTACAGTTGAATATTATGTGCTTAGAAATTGTGTCTAGTTAAATTCTGGATAGATAATTATGCTACATTAGCTGACTTATCCATTAATCCCGTATTGTCTGCTCCAAAAGTGAAATCTATGCTTCCAAAGATGTCACTAACAGCAATCCCACATACTTTGGTCAAAAGTGTTAAATGCTAAGATTTCTAGTTCAGTAACTTCTGGAGCTTTTTAAAGACTCGGTGTCATCTATTATATGAAAGGGATTTTTGTTGTTTTGTTATTAAAGAGAGATGCTTCCATCTTATGAATGAAGGGTCTTCTTTCAAAGATATTTCTTGGGTGATCAATTTGTTGATTCATCTGTAGCTGAGGTCCAGTTGGAAACTGGAAATCCACTAAGCATAAGCAAGCAGTCCCAATAATGGAACTTGTGCTGCATTGCTGATAAAAATAAACTATTCCTGATAGCAGTATTCCAATATTTGAGGGGCTGCCACAGAGAGGGGGGGCAGAGTCAAGCTATTCTCCAAAGCAGTGTTTTTCAACCAGTGTGCTGTGGCACACTAGTGTGTCATGAGACATGGTCAGGTGTGCCGCGAAGCTCAGAGAGAGAAAGAAAGCAAGAGAGAGAGAGAAAGAAAGCAAGAGAGAGAAAGAGCGAGCGAGCGAGAAAGAGAACAAGAGAGAGAGAAAGAAAGCAAGAGAGAAAGAGAACAAGAGAAAGAAAGAGAGAGAAAGAGAGAGAAAGAAAGCAAGAGAGAGAGAAAGAGAACAAGAGAAAGAAAGCGAGAGCAAGAGAGAGAGAGAAAGAGAGGGAGGGAAGGAGAGAGAAAGACATAGAGGGAGGGAGGGAGAGAGGGAGAGAAAGAGAGCAAAAAAGAGAGGAAGGAAGAGAAAGAAAGAGGGATGGAGAGAGAGAAAGAAAGAGAAAGGAAGGGAGAGAAGGAGGGAGAGAGAAATAGAGCAAAAGGGAGGAAGAGAGAGAGAGATAACTTTTTTGTCCAAACTTTTTTAGCCCCCCCCACCCCGCCCGCTCAATGTGCCCCAGGGTTTCGTAAATGTAAAAAATGTGCCGCGGCTCAAAAAAGGTTGAAAATCACTGCTCCAAAGCACCTGAAGACCAGACAAGGAATAATGGATGGAAACTGATCAAGGACAGATTCAATTTAGAAATAAGAAGGAACTTTCTGACAGTGAGAACAATCGACCAATGGAACAGTTTGCCTTCGGAACTTGTGGGAGCTTTATCGCTTGAGACTTTCAAGAAGAGATTGGACTGCCATTTGTTGGAAGTGGTGTAGAATCTCCTGCTTGATCAGAGGATTGGCCTAGATGATTTACAAGGTCCCTTCCAAATCTGTTAATCTGTTAAATTTGTAGAAGACTAAATCTAGTTTAAGACAAGAGTCCCAGATGTCATTTGCCCTTGCCTCTGCTTAAACTAGTCCCCATTATCCAATAACAAGAATGCCTATTTTAGTTTCTTCCTTTTTCTATCAAATTCAAAATAGTGTCTGTGTTTAGCTGCATAGCATCTGTGTGATTAATCCTTGTGAAAGCAAGGGGAATTGGGGGTAGAGATGTTTTCAGCTTTGCAGATAGACTCACATTATTATGATTTTCAAGATCACCAATTCTAATTAAGCTACAGTCTATTACAACTGATATTTACTCTGAGGGGGAGGCAGAATGACATACGATTTTAATTCTGAGAAAGGAGAGAAACATTGTGTGGAAAACTGTCCAATTTAAGATATATGGCAGAAGTGATTAAAGGTGTTTTACACCTCAGTAACCCCCACTAGAAGCTCCCCATAGAAAAATGAAGCATATAAGGAATTGTCCTACAGTTTTCTTAAATCCTGCTTGGTAATACAAGTAGTCTTTGACTTACAACAGCTTTGACTTACAACAGCTTTGAATGGTTATAACTAGTGATGGGCGAACCCAACGGTGTTCCGGTTCGGCAAGTTCGGCCGAATTTTATGCAAAATTCGGCCGAACCCGAACTGAACTCTAAACTCGAACCCGAATGGGGAATCCCTCCCACGAAGAGATTCAGGGGGCGGAGCTTTGACGTCACTGGCAGGTTGCTAAGGACGCCAAGGTGATCACTTCCTGGATTCCATGGAATCCAGGAAATGATCACCTTGGCATCCTTAGCAACCTACTGGTGACGTCAAAGCTCGGCCCCCGGAATCTCTTCGTGGGAGGGATTCCCCAGCTCCTTCAAAGGGAGGTCTTCACGTAAAAATAAACATTGTTATTTTTACGAAAAAGGACACCGCAGCTGCAAGCAAAGGGCAATCCTTTCACGTAAAAATAAACCATTTTTTGTAGTTACAACCTTTACAACTTCCCTATGATCATATTATCAACATTCAGATGTTTGGCAACTGGTTCATATTTATAAACATTGCTATGTACCAAGATTATGTGATCACTTTTTGCAGACTTTTGACAAGCAGGTCAATGGAGAAGCCAGATTCCCTTAACAACCAGGTTACTAACTTATCAACTAGAATGATTAGAATGACTTAACAACCGTGGCAAAAAAAGTGTAAAATGAAACAAAATTCACTTAACAAATGTTCACTCAACAACATAAATTTTGAGCTCAGTTGTGGTTATAAGTTGAGAACTACCTATATTTGGTATATTACTTATGGTACGTAACTTCTTTTTGTTTTCTTAAAGGATCTTTTAAGAAGGTGTGAGTACTTTGTTGCTGGAAACCCTCAATTACCATCTCTACATTTATCTTCTCCCCCAAAACAGGC
The DNA here is from genome assembly GCF_031021105.1 of Erythrolamprus reginae. Lineage (NCBI taxonomy): Eukaryota > Metazoa > Chordata > Lepidosauria > Squamata > Dipsadidae > Erythrolamprus > Erythrolamprus reginae. The sequence continues at coordinate 91,063,704 of NC_091954.1, read as the reverse complement.
CACACTGGCAAGGGAAAAGCAGAACTACTCTAAGACAAAGCTATGATATCAAGAAGGCCGTAGATGACTGTATGCTGGGTAAACTAAAGTCCCATCCAAATTGTTGTGGTTAGCTCTGGCTCTGCTCCTGCCCCAAGGACTGTGGATGTGGGGGAGACATCCACATGCCACAGGCCTGTTTTGCTCCCAGTGGAATCTGCTGATGAAGGCTCCTCTGACCAAGAAGACAGGAGTAACAGGGAGGGGGAGAGTGTGGCAGACAGCTCAGAAGGAGATCAATTATCTAGCTCCTCCTTGGATTCGGAACAAGAATTAATGATACAGCCACACATGCGAAGAGCGATGCATAGGCAACAACAACTGAGAGATTATTATCAAAGAAAATGAGTCCTCCTGTGGTTGGGTGGGGCTGTGGTAATTAGTGAGGCTGCTATAAATAGCAGCCTGTGGGTTCGGCCATTGTGGAGGATTATCTGATCGTTGTGTTTCGTGCCTGCCTTGCTGACTTCGAGCTTTGTGTGCTGATTTTTCCCCGCTTTGAAACTAAACCAGAGCCAAGTGTGTTTCACTTTGTGAACGAAGAAGGACTGTGAATTGCCTCACAGCTGCAAGCTAAGTATCTCAGATCTGATAAGGGACTTGTACAAATTACCAGTTTGTTTGGAGACGAGTGCTCTTTGCTATACAGAAAGAGTGCTTAGTTTATTTGAATTTTTGGTATAAAGAACATTGTTTTGCATTTTCAAACGTGTGTGTGTCTGAAATTTGTACCTGTGAATTTTCGGGAGGATTCTACCAGAGACCTCGACAGAACACAAATGCTGCATTTTAGTCCAAATATGAAAAAGTCCACGAAACACAACTTTTGGGTAAAAGATAGGGGTAAATAATATGGAATAAGAAGGATGGAATGTAATAATTATGAATATTTATTTGTATTAAAATGTATGATACTAAAACACCACACCATTCACATAATGATACATATAAAAGTTTAAAAAAATTAAAAACTTGATTTTAAAAAAATGCAATTCAGATAACAAAAAAAGAGAGAAATCTGTTTTCAACTGGGGGAGATCTTCAGAGAATAGAATAGAATAGAATAGAATTTTATTGGCCAAGTGTGATTGGACACACAAGAAATTTGTCTTGGTGCATATGCTCTCAGCGTACATAAAATAAAATATTCATTTGTCAAGAATCATGTGGTACAACCCTTAATGATTATCATAGGGGTCAAATAAGCGATTAGTGATTCAAACTCCATCCAATTCCATTGAAAAAGATTCATTTTTGACTTGAGGAACGCTTTTCTGAAGCATTATTATCTACAGGGAGTGTGGAGAGAAACGGATTGGAAACCTATTAGTAAAGTACATCAGAATGAGCAAGCTAAACCAAATTAGCTTAGAATTTGGCAACCTTGATCGTTCAGAAGCAAAATAGGGTTGCAAGACAGTTTATATACATAGCATACTGTGACCTGGAACAAAATATGCTAGGCTTTTTCTTTTATACACACACACACACACACAAGAAGCTCCATACAAACTCCTCCAGCTCTCCCTAGTTGCTAGGCAACATGGAAACAGGACTCCTAATTAGGTTTGAACCCTGAATGAGTCCTGCTATTACACATTTAAAGATCTAAAAAAATTTTTTAACTCTTTGAATGGTCATCAACCGTAGCAATTCCAACCAAACCATCTTTTAATAAACAAATGTTATTACACTTTCCTTTATATAATTTGTTAATCATACTGTTACCTTTAGTCACTGGGTCACTTTAGACCTGGGTCACTGTAGAATGACCCAGTCAATGTCTTGGTAGATAGTTGTGCTAACTAGGATGACTCACAATATCTATAAATGCTTGCCATGAATGAAGCTACACTATACTGTTTCCCAAACTTGGTCAGATTATTCAAAATCAGATAAAAATAGTTTTTCTTTGGATAATGAAAGACAAACGTCAATCACAACAGAAAAATTTTAAAATAATTTTCTGATAAATGGTTTTTTGATAATGAAGGAAAAGTTTGGGAAGCACTGTCATAGGTCTTCTCAAATTAGAATTGAGAATGTCTTCCATACTAGTTTACTACTTTCTACTAGTTTTTCTCATCATTCCTATCATCCTTTTCCTCCCACTTAGGACTGTATGACTGTAACTTGTTGCTTGTATCCTAAGATTTTTAGATTTTTGATTGCTTCTTCATTGCTTATTTGACCCCTATGACAATCATTAAGTGTTGTACCACATGATTCTTGACAAATGTATCTTTTTCTTTTATGTACGCTGAGAGCATCTGCACCAAGACAAATTCCTTGTGTGTCCAATCACACTTGGCCAATAAAATTCTATTCTATTCTATTCCATCCCATCCCATCCCATCCCATCCCATTCCATTCTATTATCCATACGTCCATGCATACAGGGACATGTTGGCCCAGTGACTAAGATGCTGAGCTTGACGATCAGAAAGATTGACAGTTCAGCTGTTCGAATCTCTAGCACTGCATAACAGAGTGAGCTCCTGTTACTTTTCCCAGTTTCTTCTAATCTAGCAGTTGAAAAGTACATATTCTATTTCCAAGATATTATTATTATTATTATTATTATTATTATTATTATTAATATTATTTATTAAATTTGTACGACGCCCCTCTCCGTAGACTCGGGGCGGCTCACAACAATAGTAGCAAAACAATATGTAATACAAATCTAATAATTTAAACTAAAAACCCATAATTTAAAAACATGCACACAGCACACCATGCATAAACAATATAGGCCTGGAGAAGTTATTTCAGTTTCCCCATGCCTGACGGCAGAGCTGGGTTTTAAGGAGTTTACGAAAGGCAAGGAGGATGGGGGCAATTCTAATCTCAGGGGGGAGCTGATTCCAGAGGGTCGGGGCCACCACAGAAAAGGCTCTTCTCCTGGGACCCGCCAGACGACATTGTTTAGTCAACGTTGATATGCTCTCTTTTGCCCTGAAAAAACCCGAAACAAGTAGTGGTGTAAATTTAGAAGCCATATTCAGACCTAAAGTTGCCTTACAAATTGAAATTCCACATTTGATAATGGTATCTCTTTCATCTCCTTTATGGTGTTCAGACTATCACTGAAGACAGTTTTATTTCATCAAACTTTTAACAGCAATAAAGTGTTACAGATGCTCATGTTAGAGTGATTAGTATATTATTATTGTTATTTCTTTGTATAGGAATGATACAAAGAAATAATACATACATTCATTCATTCATACATACATACATACATACATACATACATACATACATACATACCCTGTTTCCTCGAAAATAAGACGTACCCCGAAAGTAAGGCATGTCAGAGGTTTTGCAGAATTTGTAATATAAGGCACCCCCCGAAAATAAGGCGTAGTCAAGTTTACATACGGTATGGTGGAAAAACATATGGTACCATTCAAAGCTGTTCATAGCGGTACCGTAATAATGTGGCATCCCCTGCTGGCCCCTTCCATCGCTTTGTACCGTCCAGTACAGCAGACACAGTCTACTGCTGTCTCACCGCCATTACAGTCTCCACTACAGTGTGTAGACTGTAGTTCCTCTGGTGGCCGGAAGCTGCAATAGTGGGAGTATACTGTTGTACCATATAAGTGCCATTGTTTGTGTGTGTGGGTGCCACACTGATAGGTACTGTACCGTAATCAGTGTACCGTATGGTACACTTTCTTTGGGGGTGTCAGCTTTTCTGCCTGTGAATTTGTCTTATTTGAGAAATATAAGGCACCCCCCGAAAATAAGACGTAGCACAACTTTTGGAGCAAAAATTAATATAAGATAGTGTCTTATTTTCAGGGAAACACGGTACATACATTTTGTTTCTCTGTTGAATTACCCCAGCATACCCAAATATGGGAGGGAGCATACTGCTTCCTCTTTGCCTCTTGGCCCCTCCAGGGCCCATCCAAGGCAGTTAATTTTTTATAGCAGACAAACTATATTCTATTTATGTAGCATATTTTTTCCTGATAATTCATTTTCATTATCAGCAAATATATATATATATATATTGTACCTCTTGGGCTATAAATACTATTAAATGAGTAAATAAATATTCATGGCATAAAATACTCTTATATTATTCACTCTAACCTGAGAGACAAGATTTACAGATAATTAGAAAGCTTTGGGAAATGCATGGATTTTACGTTCTCCCCACCTCAATTGGGTTTTGAAATAGAAATTGTATATCAATCATGGTGATAAACATTTGCTAAAAGACAACAAAAATAGTGATAATTGCACAGGGAATACATGTTCATGCTGAAAATATTCTCTGTTTTATTTTACAAAGCAATGACAGCACACTATTATTAAAGGCTCTTAATAAAAATAGATGCACATACGGCTAGTATCCATTTGCTCCTTTTCATGTTACTTAATTCTGCTTTCAGAAATGTACTTTGCACATCATTAGATAGATGTAACGTGGGTAGACTGTGTTGTTGAGGTTGCTATGGTTACACTTTTTAATGAGTTTGGAGACTTTATTATCAAAGTTAATACATTCATAATTACTGCTTCTTGATGGAATTAGAGACCAGTCATTGCAGGATGCTAAGATGTCTGACTGCCTTGGCAGTGTTTATTGCTTTTGTATCATTTCCCAAGCAGCAAAAGGTGACAAAAATCAACAGTATTTTTATTGGTGAATTCTCCTTGCCAATCCTTAAGAGAATCCTACTGATACAACCTAGATAAAAATCAAGTAAAATCAAGCAAAAAGAATCCAAACCACACATACGAACTGAATAAACAATCTCTCACTGCTAACGCACACTCAGTAAAAGACCTTGGAATACTAATATCGAATGACCTAAGTGCCAAAGCCCACTGCAACAATATCACCAAAAAACTTCTAGAGTTGTTAACCTGATCCCACGCAGCTTCTGCTCAGGCAACCTCACACTACTCACAAGAGCCTACAAAACTTTTGCCAGACCCACCCTAGACTACTGCTCATCTGTCTGGAACTCATACCACATCTCAGACATCAACATCCTTCAAAATGTCCAAAGATATTTCACCAGAAGAGCTCTTCACTCCTCCACTCGAAACAGAATATCCTACGAAAATAGACTAACAATCCTGGGCCTAGAAAGTCTAGAACTACGGCGCCTAAAACACGATTTGAGTATTGCCCACAAGATCATATGCTGCAACATCCTACCGGTCAATGACTACTTCAGCTTCAACCACAACAACACCAGAGCATGCAACAGATTCAAACTTAATACGAACCGCTCCAAACTTGACTGCAAAAAATATGATTTCAACAATCGAGTTATCGAAGCTTGAAACTCATTACCGGACTCAATTGTGTCAACCCCTAGCCCCCAACATTTTTCCCTTAGACTCTCCACAATTGACCTCTCCATGTTCCTAAGAGGCCAGTAAGGGGAGTACATAAGTGCACTGGAGTGCCTTTCGTCCCCTGTCCAATTGTCTTTCCTTTCTTTCACCTATCATATATATTCTCTTTCTTTCATATATTCTCTCCTTTAAGTTCACTTTTACCCTTATATATATTACCACATGTCTATTTTTTTCCTATGTATTTGTGTATTAGACTGTTGAATAAATAAAATATAATAAAATAAATAAAATAAAGTACCAGCCAGGGATAGTGTCCTACATCATCCTGCTGATGTGAACTGGATGAGATCATGTAGGTATGTAAGACCTGCTTGAGGTAGGCAGTTTGCTGCACACAACATGACTTCTATCTCTACAGCTTCTCTTTTCTGAAGGACCCTTATTCTTCTGCTCCACTCCTATAAAAAAAATCAGATTCATATTGAACTAAATGCCCACAATTTGAAGGACAAAACAGCAAACGTCATAGACTAACCAGGGACAGGGTGTGCACGTGTAAATATTATGAGAAATTTTTTTCTCCATTAGCAAAATGCCATGTGCACAATACATTCATGTCACCCACCAACATTCACTATGTGATTCTAATCTGCTTTTAAAAGAAATGTTCAGATGTAAGAACAATCAGTTGCTGCCACAGCTTGATATAGATGATTAAGGCTTTTCCCGGCTTTTTGCCAATTCACACTTCAGAACAAAGAATTGTAAGAACATTCACGACTAGAATTTTTCTAAAGAAGAACAAGAATTGAATCCCCAGGTGTTTTCATACAGTCAGGGGTCAAAATCAAAGCACATGAAATTATCCAACCTGATACTGCAAATATGCATATTCATGAAGTGGTACTTTATTTTAGGCGCTGCTCCTGTAAAAAAAAGTAGTTTTAAAAATTATTTCATATTTTATGAAGCAATCTTAAAAACCTAATAACCTAATATCATTAAAGATTATCATAATGTGCTTCAAAACAAAGAATGGTCGAATGAAACAGGAATCACTAACAATTATTAAAATGTTAGGATAAGACTCCACAAAGTTCTTCATTTCTTAAAACTGAAAAATCCTACAGAAAATTGGTCAGTAGTCCAGTAGACACAGTAGTCTATAAAGCTAATATCGTTCATATTGTTCAATATTTGTTTAAAATGGCAAAATAGTGGCCCCAGCATTGCAAACCAAATCATTTAGCTTTTACTGCATATTTGCATTGTTATATAGTCATCTTTTCCCACTTATGGCTATATTACTATAACTTGTTGCTTGTTGCTTGTATCCTTAAGATTTTTATTAATATTGATTGTTTCCTCATTGCTCATTTTACCCCTATGACAATCATTAAGTCTTATACCTCATGATTCTTGACAAATGTATATTTTCGTTTATGTACACTGAGAGCATATGCACCAAAGACAAATTCCTTGTGTGTCCAATCACACTTAGCCAATAAAGAATTCTATTCTATTCTATTCTACTCTACTCTACTCTATTCTTTCATGCCACCTGCAATCTCAGACTTGGAATACTAGCAAGTAAATCAAAGTTAAAGCTACATCAAGCTATACAGTAGGTTGCTCATGTACAAAAGGGCAGGATACCAACCATCTTGCAGATTTTGACACACATCCTTGCTGATACCTAGGATCTTCAATAAAATCAAGAAATAAGAAAATCAGTTTTCACTTTTGCTCCTGAGACATTTCTAGTGAATTATTAAAAAATAAAAAATAAACAGAGCAGATTTCTATTTCTCTGTGCAAATATCCACATTTTTAAAGGGCAAAGGCCAATGAACCAAATAGATTTGAGGCTATTTGCATTAATATCTTTACTTTTTAAAAAAAATCAAAATGCTAATTCCAACAGAGTTGAATTATACTCTTCCTCTCTCCTGCTATGCTCTTAATGAAAATCACCTCCCACTCAATAAACCCCTTAAAGCAGCTGTACCCACACAGACTTCCAATCATCTTTCATTTTGTGAATTAAATTAACATGGAAGTTACCTAAATGGAGAGGCAACTTCAGTAATACATATTACCCTGTTTCAATAAATGCAGTATGTTCCCTGCATTTCAAATTTTGAATGCTGGCAATCAGATGCCAAAAATTCATATCAGAAAGAACAAGCTGTAGGGCACCGAGTTGCATATAGTTCTCTTGGGGATTGTAAGGTCAAAGCTGAAGACATCCCCCCCCACTCGATTATCTTAAATTAAGATGCAAAGCATGTACTTTGTACCACAGCTGTCTGATACTTATAAGCATGGCATTTTTGAATTAAATTTGTGCATATATGGCTTTGCAACTACAGTATATATGTGTGGTATTTTTGGTGCAGTTAGGTATCCTTGAAATGTGAGATTCCTAATTTCTTAAAACAACTGTTTTACAAATCGTGATTAATCCCTACTCCATTTTTCAACTACTGTGAATTTGTGAATTTGACCACAGTAAGCTAATTCAATCATTTTATTTGGGTAGTAAAGTCATGGTAATACATTTTCTGTTACATTTATGTTGACTTTAAACCATTACTGATATCAGCTTTCTAATAAGAAAAGTATTTAAAGGTAAGGTTGAAATCTTGCTAGCCATGCCAAAACTTTTGAAATTTGTTTTGTTTTTACAATCCCATACCTTAAAAAAACTAAGTTAATATAGTATAATTTGGAAATATTTACTCATGATTTGGTTTTAAAATAGTTTAACTTGATCGCAAGTTATTTTAGAGGATAAAATGGATAGAATTGGAGTTTAGATATCATAAATTTACATATGATAAAAATGTGATTATAAAATATAAGGAAATAATAAGTAATGCTTTAAATTAACGTATCTCACATAACAAAGATCATGATGTTAATCTTTTTAAAGAGGGTTTGAACTATTGGCATAATATCTGTTCAGCAATAGAATAGCCATAAGCTATTAAAGATGTGTATATTATTGTTCCTCTAGCATTTAATGGCAGTCTACAATTTGTAAAATTGTATACAGTATTGTGGTTGCTTTTCTATTTGAAAAACTCAGTAAGAATGCTATTGGTTTCCTAACTATTTTCTGAATATTAATTCCTATCAAAAGGTATCTTCAATTGATTTTAGAATATATTCCATAATCTGCTTTTGAAAGAACAATAGTCTGTTTTACACTTTATTTATTAATCAATTTATGAAATCTGTTGAAATTATACAGTTATAAATATTCTGAGTATATATTAATTAGGAACAAATCTAATAATATATTTGTTGGTAGGAATATCCTATAGGATGCAGATAAAATTTAAGCTTTGTTTATTGTTCAGAAAATATTTACATACTTGCATATTATTATTCCTAGTAATCTTTGAACCCAATAATCTTTGGATTTAAACATGAGACAAAAAGAATATATCTTGCAAAGTGAATTAGAACATCTCAACGTTCCCCCACCCAAAACAAGAATATTAAGAGGTGGACAAGATTACCTCTAAGATTGCAAAGAAGATGCAATGTAGTAAAAATAGAGCCGGCGGACTTACCCGCCGGCGGCATTTGCCGACAGGCAATGGGGAGACCGGGCACTCGGCGGAGCCGCCATCTTGTTTTTCGGCCGAGGTCTCGCGAGAGCGAGACTTCGGCTGAGGATCAGGCCGCAGATGGCCTGATCGGTGATGCGTCCAGGCGGGGCCTGCCAGCCCTATTTAAGGGAGTGCAGGCCCGGGCTCAGCCTTTTCACCCGGACAGATAACCAGAGCAGACACCCACCCGTCCTCCCTATTTTATAGTGTGCTCTTTTGGGTTGCCCTAGGGGGCCGAATAGGAATTTTTTGCAGTCTGGCCTATTGGTTAGGCCATTTTTTCACCTATTCCACACTGTAGAGGGGGATAAGCGGTTAGGCGGTGCTGCTCCCCCCTTTTTTAGGCTGATTGGCTTACCTTTGGTCATTTGGGTAGGCAGGTTAGGGGCGGAAAATTGGGTGGTGGTTTAGCAACTGCGTGATCTCCGTTGGGCATCTTTGGGGATGATTGACAGGTTCTCTCCAAGCTTGTGGTGGTGGCGACCTGAGCAGTTGGGGGGAACCTGTCTTTGGGTCCCGCACCTTTAAGTCCCCTGTTAGGGGTTAGCCGGCTGGACCCCCCTCATGCAAGTGCATTGCAGGGTTTCAGGTGAGGGAGGGGTTCCTCACCTGGACTAGCATGGAGCTACGCCCATAAGTTGCCCAGGAATGTTTATTGCTACGTCATTTCCGCCCCGGAAGTATTTGTTTGACCCTGCAGGTCCACTGTTGGGGTCATAATTAGTTATGTTGATATGCTAATTTATTTAAATTAAATTATGCTAATTTATTTTAATAAAAATGACCCAGTTTTAAATCCAGCTCTTGTGTCTGTGTCGTTACTCCAGCTCTTCGGCAAATGAATATTGTATCAAAGTTGACGTACTGTATAAACATGGACATGAACATGAATGGGCATGAATAAATGGGGATAGTAGGACAGCGACAGGATGCATGCTGGTGCACTTATGCACTCTCCTTACAGACCTCTTAGTAATGGGGTGAAGTCCACAGTAGACTAAAGTTATGAGGGTTTGAGGATATAATAACAGAGTAAGGTAGTGTATTCCAGGCATTGATTGCTCTGTTGCTAAAATGTTTGAGTTTAAATTTTTACATAAAAGTAGATCCAGACAGTTGTTGAATCTAGTGTTGTTTGTTACTAATTGATCCAGTCTCAGAGTAGTTATAGCATTGTACAGGGTTAGATGTCTAGCTTCAGTTGTACATTTGTTTAGGGTCCAATTAATAAGAGGTAAATTAAGGTCACCAAGAAAGATAAGAGGGTGTGGGCAGGAGGCTTCCCATGTTAGTAGTGAAGTTAGCTTGTTCACATGAACGAGGTCGTAATCAGTAACCTTGCCATGGGGAGTTGGCGGGATACGGTGGTAGCCTTGTCATTGGTGGGAATCTGGTGGTAGCCTTGCCTCAAGAATCCAATGGTAGCTTTGCCTCAGCAGCCTTGCCTTTGGTGGGGAACTTGGTAGGGAGCCTATGGTCAGAAGACAATTGCAACTATGTTCTAAGTTGAGAGTGATTGTGATAGTGAAACATGGGAAAATCATGAAATTCCATGCAAATATTCAGCTTTATCTTCACTCTAATATTAATGTCTGTCAGGATTTCGTAAAACATTGATGATGTTATCCATTCAGTTGTGTCTGATTCTTGGCAATGCTGTGGGCCAGGTGTCTCCGTGTTTTCCAATCTTGTATTACTTCTTTGAGTTGTTCTATACTCTGACTGATGTCAGCTTTGATGGTTAGGTTTTCTTTTACCACTAACTCTTCCAATCATAATTACTTTCTCCAGTGATTTCCCACATGACATGGCCAAAATAAGTGAGATGCTTTGGGATTTTGCCTTCCAGTTATGTGCTTCAGGTTTTGCTTGTTGCTCATCTTTTATGTCGAAGAAGTAATAGATGTACAGTGTTCCCTCGATTTTTGCGGGTTCGAACTTCACGAAAAGTCTATACCACAGTTTTTCAAAAATATTAATTAAAAAATATTTCGTGGTTTTTCCCCTATTCCACGGTTTTTCCCACCTGATGACATCATATGTCATTGCCAAACTTTTGTCCGCCTTTAATAAATAATTTTTAAAATAAACTTTAATAAATAAATATGGTGAGTAATAATCTAAATGGTTGCTAAGGGAATGGGAAATTGTAATTTAGGGGTTTAAAGTGTTAAGGGAAGGCTTGTGATACTGTTCATAGCCAAAAATAGTGCATTTACTTCCGCATCCCTACTTCGCGGAAATTCGACTTTCGCGGTCGGTATCGGAACGCATCCCCCGCGAAAATTAAGGGAACACTGTAGTTAGATATGGCAAATCGTGTATATTTTTCTCAGCTCTCACTATCTATCAAGTCTCTCATTTTGTAATAAGCACTATATATATCATTTTAGTCTACTCCTTTGTCAGGTAAATATGGACTGCTATTGATATCACATTGTGGGAAAGACATGTTTTCATTCAGTAAAAGATGTTTAATACAATCTCAAGGGACGAGGAGGAGAGAAAATGAGATCACACAATAGTTTGCTCTGTTACTCATCATTGAAGAGCAAGCTAGAATCCTGGGTTATTAAGTGATTTCTTGAGTAAATTGAGATATTGTAATTTTATCTGGATGACAATAGAATTGACATTTTGAAGACATGTAAGTGCCAGCAACAGAATATTCTTACTATATAGCCTGTTCACTTAATCAAGAGAAGCATTTTGTACTAATTTGTAATGACATCCTCAACAATACATGCACAATTAAACGCTAATGAAAAAAAATCAATATTTTAAACCAGGAATGACAGGACTTTGAAATAGAGGATGAAATTAGTGTTCAGTATATACCATCTTTTCAACTGATAGATCAATGTTAACACAAATTCCTTCCCTCCACCATTGTAAAAACTACAGTGCAATAGCATCAGATAAAAAGTCTGATATCCTTTATTTAATGATATAATTAATTAATAACATGATCATTCACATAATAACACAAACCCTTAGATGCATTAAGTTTAATGCTACTATTGAAACTACGTTTTCCAGAATTCCCAGCCAACATTTAGTTCCAATGCATTTGGATTTGAGTCATGTTTATACAAGTTTAAACTGACCAATCCTACTTTTTTATCTTGGGATAAATATTATATTAGAATTATAGGCTTTACTTTTATTATAGGGTTTATTATGGCATCAAATATTTATGCAAGACTTTCAATATCAGGATGTTTTACAAAAGAGCTAGACTAGAATAGAATAGAATTTTTATTGGCCAAGTGTGATTGGACACACAAGGAATTTGTCTTGGTGCATATGCTCTCAACGTACATAAAATAAACATTTGTCAAGAATCATGTGGTACAACACTTAATGATTGTCATAGGGGTCAAATAAGCAGTGAAGAAGCAATATTAATAAAAATCTTAGGATATACGCAACAAGTTACAGTCATACAGTCAACATGGGAGGAAATGGGTGATAGGAATGATGAGAAAAACTAGTAGAATAGAAGTGCAGATTTAGTAGAAAGTCTGACAGTGTTGAGGGAATTATTTGTTTAGTAGAGTGATGGCGTTCGGGGAAAAACTAATGATGAAAGCATCAGGATAAAAACTAGGAGACCATGAGTTCCAGTCTTGCCTTAGGTATGAAAGCTACCTTCTCTCAGAAAATAATTTACAATAATCTCAGGTAAATATTTCCAAGCAAGTGTACCTAGAATTGTACTATTACTGTTTTAAAGCTAGTTTCAGAGCCACTAAAATACTTCAAATGTGCTTTGATGACAACAGTAGAATTATATAAGATTGAATATTATCCGCAAAATCAATGCCAATATCATAATACCCTTATATAAATCATTTGTGTGATCACATCTGGAATATTTTGTGCACTTCTGGTTGTCACACTTTAAAAGGTTATTATGAAGTTAGACAAGCTTGCAACTAATTAAGGAAGTGGAGCAGCTTATACTTGGGGGTTTTTTTTAGCTTAGAAAGTGTTGTGGTTAGCTCTGGCCCTGCTCCTGCCCCAAGGACTGTGGATGTGGGGGAGACATCCACATGCTGCAGGCCTGTTTTGCTCCCAGTGGAATCTGCTGATGAAGGCTCCTCTGACCAAGAAGACATGAGTGCCAGGGGAGGAGGAGAGTGTGGCAGACTGCTCAGAAGGAGATCAATTATCTAGCTCCTCCTTGGATTAATGATACAGCCACGCATGCGCAGAGCGATGCATAGGCAACAACAACTGAGAGATTATTATCAAAGAAAATGAGGCCACCTGTGGTTGGGTGGGGCTGTGGTAATTAGTGAGGCTGCTGTAAAAAGCAGCCTGTGGGTTTGGCCATTGTGGAGGATTATCTGATCATTGTGTTTCGTGCCTGCCTTCCTGACTTCGACTTTTGTGTGCTGATTCCCCCCCCCCCGCTTTGAAACTAAACCAGAGCAAAGTGTGTTTCACTTTGTGAAAGAAGAAGGACTGTGAATTGCCTCACAGCTGCAAGCTAAGTATCTCAGAACTGATAAGGGACTTATACAAATTACTAGTTTGTTTGGAGATGAGTGCTCTTTGCTGTACAAAAAGAGTGCTTAGTTTATTTGAATTTTTGGTATAAAGAACATTGTTTTGAATTTTCAAACGTGTGTGTGTCTGAAATTTGTATCTGTGAATTTTCGGGAGGATTCTACCAAAGAGCTCGACAGAACAGAAAGGAAGCAAATTGAAAGGGACATGACTGAGGTGTGCAAAATTATGCATGGAGTGGATAATATAGACAGGAAAATCTATTTATTCTTTCCCACATTTTAGAATTAGAGGCCACTCAAGAAATCAAGTTCTAGAAGAATCAACACAGACAAAAGGAACATTTTTTTTACTCAACAAATAATTCAACTTTGGGAGAAGGGCCATAGCCAACACCCTACACACTTGGCCAATAAAGAATTCTATTATATTATAATTATAATATAGTCCATAGATTATATTTTATTCCAGTAAGATTCTTTTATTAGCATATCTCACAAATATGCTAAATACTTTAAAAGATCAAGAATATCTGTATTTCAAAGTGGTGATTGTAAATATTTAATATTTTGCCAAAATCAGTTTTAGCAGTACCAACCACAAATTATGCTAGCCAATGTTAGAATTTGTCCCTTCATCATTATTAGATTTATTAATTTTATTGATAGGGGACAGAGTCTTTGGAGAGGGGCGGCATACAAATCTAATAAATAATAAAATAATAATAATAATAATAATAATAATAATAATAATAATAATACTGTATGCTTTCATCTGTTACTCAGAATATGGGTGAGGAAATCAGTTAAATATTAGTTTAAAATTTTTATTTCAGTACAATCAGCTATATTTTAAGTTTACTGATAATAATTCCTTTTAAAGAAACAGGTTCTTGAGTTCTCAAAATTTTAGATACTTTAATTTAGATAATTTGGGTGTCTGGATTTTTATTTGCTTATATATTATATATTTAATTATTGTGGGTCCTTCTTTTTTCTTTAGATTACAACTCTTTTTCTTAGCCACGTATGAACACGGCAGTAAAGAAATATGTTTTCCATATTTTAAGCCTGCAAAAATTGATGTATTTGAATAAAAATACTGTATAAAGATGTATTATCTTACTGTACCAGAAGGCTGCCTTCAAGTCAAATTTTAGTTGGGAAATTGCATGTAGTAAATTTTATGTGACAGAATGTTATTCTTTTATAATGGAATAAAATAAAATAAAATATACAATTAGAAGCACTATATCTGTCAATTTGGTTCATTTTATGACAAATTTTAGCTTTGTTTTATGCACATGAGTAAGCTAATGTGTGAAAATTATCATCTTTCTTGCTGTGACATTTTGCTTATCCTTTGCTGCTCTTTTAAAGGTTTATCTGCACAGCTCTTTAGTTAAACATCAGCGACCCAAGAGAGCATCTGAGTAAATCAGTGACACAGCGATTTACCATTCTTTTTCATCTAAGCCAGAACCTGAGCATAGTAATAAACCAGATGAGAAGCAATACATTGACATATATCCTAATAAAAGTGACTACTGTTGAGTAGTTCCTGTTCCAGGAAAGTGGTGATCAAACAAATAATGGAAGAGATCAGACTCATCTTGAAAGATCAACTTCACTGTTTGGAAGCATTCCTTGTGGCAACTACTCTCCCTATAAACACAAGTGGTTCTTATGGCCAGGAACTCCACATATAGAGTGTTATATTAGTTGGGTCTTTTCTGAGTAGAGAAAACATAATATGATTTATATACGCACTCAGAAACTGATTATTACAATGCATTATGGCACTGTCTTTGAAAACATTTAAAGATACCAATTAGTCCAAACTACTGTAGCTTTTGTGATTAGTGAGATACAAGTACTTTGATAACTGTGTAGGCTATCAAGCCAGCTCTGGATCCTTTGCAGAATGCTGATGTTAATCCTGATGTAAATCATGAATATCTTGCTACTAGGGCATCTCAAGAAAGTTTCCTCATATTTTAATAATCTTGAAGGCTATCTTTAGATGTCTTTTCCAACTAAGACCTTCTTAACTTAAATACCATTTATAAGAATGTTCTTTCCAGATAGGGATTTTACTAGCAAGGTTTATACTGAGTATCTCCATTATATGCTCTTATATAATGGAGATGATGTTATCCATTCAGTTGTGTCCTACTCTTTGAGATTCTAGTTTTGGTTTTTTGTTTAAACATTTTTATTATTTATTTTGAATAAATCCCTTGCAGTTCATGGAGATAATTTAAATGGAAATATAATGATATACAATAAATTGAATAATATAACATAATTGTAACAAAAACTCTGCCTGAATTCATGAGCTAGAGTCTAGAGCAGTGTTTTTCAACCTTTTTTCTTCAGGGGAACCCTTTGGTGTCGTCAGATTTCTGGCAGAAGTTGTACCATGTACCGGTACTGTTTACGTCCCTTCAAGGCGAGCCTTGAACATTAAGGAGGGATTTTTTAATTAAAATAGTTTATTGAGTTTTAAATATGACGGAAGTGGGGGAGGGGAAAATGGTAAGGGAAAGGTATAGATAATAAATAGAAATCTCTATATAAACATAAAGGAAGGAATTTAATTAAAAGAAAATGTATGTAACTGGATGACAAAATTAGAAAAAAAACTTTTGCAACTTTTTTGATGATTGATATTAGTTACTAACAAAATACCGCATTTTATTCATGGAAAATTAGATGGCATACTGTATTGTTTGAATTTATGTTGAGAGAAAGATTCCCCCCCCCAAAAAAGTCTTTCCTTCTTCCATCCCTCCATTCATTTCATTCTTCCTCCTTCCTTCCTCCCTCCATAGTGTCACCAAACCATCAAGTGCAGTTAGTAGAAATAAAAAGAGGACACATTTTCTTGTGGGTGATTCGACTGTTAGAGGTGTTGATTTGGGACAGAGTAAGGATGTGGTAAAGGAGATGAGGTGTCTCCCAGGGGCCACTGCCAGCAGGGACAGGAGGCGGATTACAAACATTGTCAAGGCTGTGAGTAAAGGTAATAACGTTGATGTGGTGGTGCATCTTGGCACAAATGATTTGTCCCAGAGAAATGTTAATGTAGTAAAAAGAGATTTTCAATGTCAAAGTGTGGAGCTGGGTACAATAACTGATTCAGTGACTTTCTCAGAGGTGTTACCGGTTTGTGGCCAAGAGGATAAAATAATGTGTATCAGAGAGTTTAATGTATGGTTAAGGCAGTGGTGTAAAGCTGAAGGTTTTGGCTATGTAAGTCATGATGTCAGTAGGTGGTCTAATAGGGAGTTGTTTAAAAGGGATGGTTTGCATCCATCATACAGAGGTACCCAGGTGCTCGGTGAGGAATTCAGAACTTTCTTGGACAGGCATTTAAACTAGGTAAAGGGGACAGAGATGTAACTGATGTGGGTGATTTCTGTCCCCGACCAATGAGGATAAATCAGTTTTTGGAAGCTTATGAAAAGGGAGCTGCAAATAAAATAGATGTAGTTGTGGATGATAAGGGGCAAACTAATAATGAAAATAATGTTGTTCGGGTAATGTGCACGAATGCTCGAAGCTTGAGCAACAAGCTCTGTGAGTTAATGGCCATAATATCTAGAGATAATTTGGATCTGGTTGCCATAACTGAGACATGGTTTAAGGATTCTAATGAATGGGAAATATCCATACCAGGATATACACTGTATAGGAAGGATAGAATAGAGAGAAGGGGAGGTGGAGTAGCCATTTATGTTAAAGAAAGTCTAAAAACAACACTAATTCAAAATACATGTCAAGATCTGGAGACTCTCTGGATTTGCATGCAAAATAAAGAAGGTTCTGTCATTAGAATTGGGGTGATCTATAGGCCTCCAGGGCAATCTGAGGAATATGACAACAAGATGGTGGATGAAATTACCCAAATGGCACTAAAGGGAGATATTGTGGTTATGGGTCATTTCAACATGCCTGATGTTGACTGGAATATCCCCAGTGCCCTTACATGCAAAAGTAAGAATATAGTAGAGGCCTTTACAGGAGCAGCTCTGGCACAGCTGGTTAAGACACCAACTAGAGGGGAGAATATCCTAGATTTAGTTTTTACGAATGGGAATTGGGTTTCAGAGGTCAAGGTGGGAGAAAATTTAGGTTGCAGTGACCATCTATGTTTGTGGTTTGATGTAAAAACTCATTGTGAGCAATCCTATAATGCAACCAAAGTATTGGATTTCAGAAAAACAAATTTTAATGCAATGGGGGAATATTTAGATAATGAATTAAAGGGGAGGGATAAAATGGCAGGAGCGAGCACCCAGTGGACTGTATTAAAAAAGGCCATCTTAAAAGCCACTGGACTCTATTTAAGACAAATAACTAAAGGCAAAAGGAAGAAGAAACCGCTATGGTTTAGAAATGATGTAAGGGCTATAGTCAATGAAAAAAAGGCTGCCTATAGGAGGTATAAAGAGTCTGGAAGTATAGCTGATAGGGAGGTGTATAAAATGAGACAGAAGGAGGCAAAACAGATAATATATGCTGCTAAAGCCTCAAAAGAGGAAGAAATTGCCAAATCTGTAAAGAAGAGGGATAAAACCTTCTTCAGATATATTAGTGATAAGAAGAAGAAAAACTGCGGCATCAGGAAGCTTAGTACCGGGAATAATACATGCATTAATGGGAATAAGGAGATCGCTGACCATTTCAATAGCTACTTCTGTTCATTTTTCTCAAAAGACACCTTACAAAATAATACTATAGAGGGATATAGCATTGCTTCCAGCTGTACGGATTCAGCTCCAGTGATCTTAGAAGCCGATGTCTTAGAAGAACTTGAACGATTAAAGATAAATAAGGCAATGGGTCCAGATGGCATCCACCCCAGAGTTCTTAAAGAACTCAGATCTGTCATTGCTACCCCCCTGACTGATTTGTTTAACCAATCCTTGTTAACAGGAGAAGTTCCTGAGGATTGGAGAATGGCCAGTGTTGTGCCTATCCACAAGAAGGGCAGTAGAGAAGAAGCTGGTAACTACAGGCCAGTTAGCTTGACATCAGTGGTAGTTAAAATGATGGAGACTCTACTCAAAAACAGGATAAATCAGCACCTAAAAAACAATAACTTATTGGACCCAAATCAGCACGGCTTTACTGAAGGCAAATCATGTCAGACTAATCTCATTGATTTCTTTGACTATGTCACAAAGGTGTTGGATGAAGGTGGTGCCGTGGATATTGCCTACCTGGACTTCAGCAAAGCCTTTGATACGGTTCCACATAAAGAGCTGATAGATAAATTAGTGAAGATTGGACTTAATCCCTGGATAGTTCAATGGATTTGCAGCTGGCTGAAGCGTAGACATCAGAGAGTTATTGTTAACGGAGAGTATTCTGAACAGAGTCAGGTTACAAGCTGTGTGCCACAAGGGTCTGTTCTGGGTCCTATTCTTTTTAATATGTTTGTGAGTGACATAGGGGAAGGTTTGGTAGGGAAGGTTTGCCTATTTGCCGATGACTCTAAAGTGTGCAATAGGGTTGATATTCCTGGAGGCGTCTGTAATATGGTAAATTATTTAGCTTTACTAGGTAAATGGTCAAAGCAATGGAAACTGCAGTTTAATGTTTCCAAATGTAAAATAATGCACTTGGGAAAAAGGAATCCTCAATCTGAGTATTGTATTGGCAGTTCTGTGTTAGCAAATACTACAGAAGAAAAGGATTTAGGGGTAGTGATTTTTGACAGTCTCAAAATGGGTGAACAGTGCAGTCAGGCGGTAGGGAAAGCAAGTAGGATGCTTGGCTGCATAGCTAGAGGTATAACAAGCAGGAAGAGGGAGATTATGATCCTGCTATATAGAATGCTGGTGAGACCACATTTGGAATACTGTGTTCAGTTCTGGAGACCTCACCTACAAAAAGATATTGACAAAATTGAACGGGTCCAAAGACGGGCTACAAGAATGGTGGAAGGTCTTAAGCATAAAACGTATCAGGAAAGACTTAATGAACTCAATCTGTATAGTCTGGAGGACAGAAGGAAAAGGGGGGACATGATCGAAACATTTAAATATATTAAAGGGTTAAATAAGGTCCAGGAGGGAGGTGTTTTTAAAAGGAAAGTGAACACAAGAACAAGGGGACACAATCTGAAGTTAGTTGGGGGAAAGATCAAAAGCAACATGAGAAAATATTATTTTACTGAAAGAATAGTAGATCCTTGGAACAAACTTCCAGCAGACGTGGTAGATAAATCCACAGTAACTGAATTTAAACATGTCTGGGATAAACATATATCCATCCTAAGATAAAATACAGAAAATAGTATAAGGGCAGACTAGATGGACCAGGAGGTCTTTTTCTGCCGTCAGACTTCTATGTTTCTATGTTTCTATGTTTCTATGTTTCTTCCTTCCTTGTTCCCTCCATTTCTCCTTCTTTCCTTCTTTCCTTCTTTCCTTCTTTCCTTCCTTCCCTCCTTCCTCTCCACTTTCCCTCCCTCTCTGAGTCAGAACTCAGATGCTGACCTGAATTGAACCAAATTACTTCCTGCAACAAGCACATCCATTAGTTCCACTTTTATATCCGATTGGAGGAGGTAATCATCTCCAAGCCTTACTTCCAAGTAGCCCTTTTCCTGCATAACTGTTCTTGCCTTCTGGCAGCTTTGCACATGTGCGCATTGGGAACAGGCTTCTCCTGTTCCTCAGCCTTACTCATGTCAGCCTCTGGAGCAGTAGTGGGCTACGAGCAGTGATGGGCTACAAAATTTTTTACTAACACACTGTGGGCGTGTCTTATGCATTTTGTTTCAACATCTTTCAGTGCACATTGGGTGCTCTGGGGTGGAGCTCCAAATTTTGCTACCGGAACTGCATTCCTGACCGTTCCCATAGGAGCCCACCACTGGCTATGAGCTAAAACGCTGGATTGTGCTCGTCGCCGCAGCTCATAAATTCTTGCGGGACCAGCGTGATTCTGCTGCTGCATCTTTGGAGGAAGCAAAATTGGGCACAGAACTGCAGGTTTGCCTGTGTTTCTGCAAGGTTTTTTGCTTCCGCACATGCTGAAACATGGGTGCACCTGTGGTTCCATGTGTGATGTTGCTTCCTCCACAGGTGCAGCAGCAAAATCATGCTGGTCCCACAAGAACTTATGAGGCCATGGCGGCGAGCATAATGTAACGTTCCGGCTCATAACCCACCGCTGCTCTGGAGCCTCTGGAGTCAGCACAGACTTCCCAGATGGCCCAGGCTGTATTTCTGCCTCTGACACCGAGCCTTCTCCAGACTCCAGGACTGGCTCATGTTCCTTCCCAGTCTCCTCACTGCCCAAGTCTACTGTCATCTCTGTAGTCCACTGGCAGACCACAACAGGAAGGAAGAAATATTTCTTTCAAAAATGGCTCTGAGCTAATAGGAAATAGTAACTGGCTGCAGCTCATGATTTTTTTGGAATATACCCTGAACTATCAAATATCTTTAATTATCCTAATCAAATAATATTCTATAAAACTGACACCTATCACTTAGGGGATATATGGTCAACAAGATATTTTTGAGAGCAGATCTATGGTATGATAACTGTGATATTTAGTTTAGAACTACGGCGCCTAAAACACAATTTAAGTATTGCTCACAAGATCATATGCTGCAACGTCCTTCCGGTCAATGACTACTTCAGCTTCAACCGCAACAACACAAGAGCACGCAAGAGATTCAAACTTAATATTAACCGCTCTAAACTTGACTGTGAAAAACATGACTTTAACAATCGAGTTGTCGAAGCGTGGAACTCTTTACCAGACTCAATAGTGTCAACCCCCAACATTTCTTCTCTAGGCTATCCATGATTGACCTCTCCAAGTTCCTAAGAGGCCAGAAAGGGGCGTACATAAGTGCACTAGTGTGCCTAACGTCCCCTGTCCAATTGTCTTTCCTTTATGTCATATATCATATATATTTTCTTCCTCTCATATATACCTTCTCTTCTATATTACATATTATCTTTATATATGTGTATTCTCTTCCATATGTATTGTGTATTGGACAAAGAATAAATAAATAAATAAATAAATAAATAAATAAATAAATAAATAAATAAATAAATAAATAAATAAATATTATTGACATAAGCCCTCACCTGAAAGTTAAGGAACTTATATTTTATCTAATCTTTCTTGGAGACTCCAATCTAAACGAATGCACGACTGAACCCATCCATACAACCATATACAATGCTGTTAGAATCTGGGACTCAACCAACTAGTAACGGATAATACCAGACTCAACAACTGCCTTGACTTTATATTCTGCAACAGCAAAAGCACAATTTATGGACTGCAACTAAAAGAACCCTTTTCCAACAGTGATCACAGCATGATAGATTTCAGCCTCAATCTATACCATTGCAAGAATCACCTTCATAATGGGACATCCAAGTACATCTTTAAAAATGCAAACTATGAACTCATAGACACCAACCTCTCAACTCAATATCTATGTGTATTACCAATATGTACCCATCTTATGTATATAAACTATATAATATCTATGTATATTACCAATATGTACTTGACAAATAAATAAAAATAAATAAAACAATGTTTAATAGACACTTTTCATTTCATTGTAAAAACAAATAATCTTTGTTTTAATAATAAATGTATGTATTAGGGGGTTAAGGGTCATTCAAATATATGAAATCAGATAGATAGATAAATAGATAGATAGATAGATAGATAGATAGATAGATAGATAGGTAGATGATAGATAGATAGATAGATAGATAGATAGATAGATAGATAGATAGATAGATAAATGATAGATAGATAGACAGACAGACAGACAGACAGACAGACAGACAGACAGACAGACAGATAGAACTGTCTAATAGCTGTAAAATAAATCTGTCAATTAATTTGATGTGATAAGACTAATCTGGCTAATTGAAATGTTCCATAGACTCCACAATGCTCCTCAGTCACGTGAACTGTAATAATTAATTCCAAGGTGTAAAACACTTTATTAAAGCAAGGACACCTGCCTCTCAAACCTCTAATTGTGAACCTACTGCCGTATGATAATAGAATGGGTTTGGTGCAATTAATAATTTTTATGTTTATTTTCCAGGGAACTGGAAACTAAATCCTGCAAGAAATAGGTGCATTCAGCCTTGAGAAGAAAAGACCAAGGGCAATATGATTCCATTCATGATGGTACCTGATATGGCTGCGCAGTCTTTGAAATTGATTTTGGAAGAAGTCTTTTAGACTCTAAGTCGAGTAGAGCAGCTGCCTGCTATTCATTAAAGCAGGCTTTTTTCCAGGCGGCTTTTATGAAGTGAATAATCATTAAAGCAGAACCTATTTAATGCAACCCTTAAAACAGCAGCGTTTTCTTTTTCAGGCATTCATGAGGAAAGAATGCCGTGCTTTAATGAACAGCGGAAATGTCAAAAACACTTCTTCTGAATCATTTATTGAGCTTGCCTTGACCTAGTATCTGAAAGGAGGCTACGTAGAGGAAAGCAAAAATCTGTCTTCCATCATTCAAGAGTGATGGACATGAAATAGGCTGGTTGTGGTTGAATGGTATGTAAGCCACGCTACCTGCAAGACAGTTGGATTTATGACATCCAATTACCATAGGACAAGGTGAGTTTCCCTTTGATGGAAGTGTTCAAGCAAAGCCTTGACCACCACATATTAGGTATAAAGCAGGAATGGTGCCTATGTGGAGAGCCTCCATGGCTCAACTGGTCTTTCCAACTTTGTACAACTATGATTTTATTTCTTCCAAGGAGTTCAGGGTAACATATGTGGTCTCCATACTCCATACAGTCTAATATGGCTGCCAAAAAGCTGGGGAAGCAGATGACCATCTAACCATACTGCAGAAGTGGAATTTGGTGAACAATGTGTAAACAGGGTGAGAAGAATTATTTTTATTCAAATTGTAACCCAAAAAGAATTTCCAGGAAAAGAGAAATTCACAATTATTTTTTACAGTAGAAGCAATATAGCACTGAAAAAACTTTAAAATTGAAGGAAAGAATTAACAGGGAAAAGGCAAAAAAATACAGAAAATTGGACTTTTAAATTGGACAGATGCTTTTTTGGATAGGGATTTTGAAAATCTGGAACTATCTATTTTAAAAACTGGTTAATATTGAAATTCAATCTGAGATTGACACCTGTTAACAAAAGGAAGAACAACATATTCTCAAAATTCAACTACGGAAGACATCATTAAAATGACCCCTTAAAATTACAATACATGACTGAATTTATAGAGACACCTAAGGAGGTTCTGGAAAACATATATGGGACTATCCAAAGGAACAGGTTGATTAATTTTGGGATATAAAAAACTAAGAACATTGAATTTTTTTGAGAAGTGATTATAGATTTGAATATATGGTCTTTGGATTTTTGGACAGAAGAGGGATACAATAAAATTTATGAGATTCTTCATCAAGCAGAAAGGAATGGAACTTGGAAAAAGATGGTACTGGTAATCCAAAGTACAAGGGAGACACTGAGAAGGTATTTTAATGAAATAATGAATCAAATAGAAACAATGGATGGAATTCTGGGGAATATAACACAAAGGACAATGGATGATCAAGATGCCCAGGAAGACAAGGAACTAATTGAAAGAGTAGATGAAAAAATGGAACAGATAAATCAAGATGATCAAGAGGAGATAACAACAAAAATAATAAAGATTGATGACATAAGCCAAGCAGAGAGTATTCTAAGGGAATAAAAAGGAATTGAAGAACCAAGGTCTTATGGAAGAGAGATAGTGGTAAGAGTAGATACAGTGATACCTTGTCTTACAAACTTAATTGGTTCCGGGATGAGGTTCTTAAGGTGAAAAGTTTGTAAGACGAAACAATGTTTCCCATAGGAATCAATGGAAAAATGATTAATGCATGCAAGCCCAAAATTCACCCCTTTTGCCAGCCGAAGCGCCCGTTTTTGCACTGCTGGGATTTCCCTGAGGCTCCCTTCCATGGGAAACCCCACCTCCAGACTTCTGTGTTTTTGCGATGCTGCAGGGGAATCCCAGTATTGCAAAAACGAGCGGTTCGTTGGCAACGGAAGTCCAGAGGTAGTGTTTCCCAGCGAAGGGAGCATCAGTGAAATTGCAGCATCGCAAAAACACCGGTCCTTGAAACCCCACCTCCGGACCTCTGTGTTTTTGCGATGCTGCGATTTCACTGAGGCTCCCCACTTCTGGACTTCCTTTGCCAGCGAAGCACCCATTTTTGCGATGCTGGGATTCCCCTGCTGGGATTCCCCTGCAGCATCGCAAAAACACAGAAGTCTGGAGGTGGGGTTTCCCAGGGAGGGGAGCCTCAGGGGATTCCCAGCAGAGCAAAAACGGGCACTTCGCTAGCAATGGAAGTCTGGAGATGGGGCATCCCAGTGGCGATGGTGGGTTTGTAAGGTGAAAATAGTTTGTAATAAGAGGCAAAAAAATCTTAAACCCCGGGTTTGTATCTCGAAAAGTTTGTATGATGAGGCGTTTGTAAGACAAGGTATCACTGTACTTTGGAAATTAGACAATGGAGAAGGGCAGAGAACAGAGAAATGTTTAGAATGAATAGCCAAGATGTGGAAGTTGACAGAAATAAAGATCCAAGAGAGGAATATGGGTGGCAAGCTAAAAAA